>NC_133332.1:323110219-323217341 GCF_042186555.1 Aquarana catesbeiana | reverse complement strand
GCTTCTAGCACTTCTCTATGGCAGAACAGACATAAAATATTGTGGAGTCACAAGATAGCTTACAGGTGTGTGAAATGCTTTACAATGGACTTCCCATCACCCCACCCTAGCATTATTCCTAAAGTACAACCCCGGCTTCATTATTTGTTTAATTTTTGGTAGATCAGGCAAGGATGAGGACCTCTGTCAGGTTCCAACTTCTCAATATGCGGGAAATGTGTACTTTTGTGTTACCTTCTAAATAATGAGTGCTTTAGTGGCTTATCAATGGAAGACTCAATGCTGATATGTGCAATAAATCACACCGGGATGCTGATTACGTGTCACAAAAGAACTTGGACCCCTTGCTCAGCCAACAACTTTTATTACAGTCTTGTATCCTCCTTGGAAGATGTCCTCTCAGCACCTGTTCTGGTGACAAATGTCCCCTCTGGACAATGGTCACCATTACAATGAGTGCAGATGGACCTCCCATACCGAGATAAAAACAGCAAGAAAATCCTGACCAACCCTTCCCCATATTATCCAATGAGAGGAAACGGTTTTAGTCGGAGTTCTGCTTTACGGTGGTTTCTGCACAGATATATCTAATCCTATCCTGAACCTCTTATTCTATACAAACATGAGAGACCAATGAAGACTACACTACACACAGCAACCCTAAAATATTGTTCTATGAGTGATCTCTACAGCTTTGAAAGATGGATGCCGCAAAAAACGACAAAATACTAAACACGTGCGCCGTCAGTAAATTTGTTTTGTTTCGTTCCGTTTCGTAATAGAATTCATGCGTACTTCGTAATTCATGTCCGAAATTTCGTACGAAATATGAACTTTTCGTAACAATTACGAATGTTCGTTTTGATGAATCTATCATTATGAGGGGCTCCCACCATCCCTGTGCTGACTTCCTGGGTTTTTAACTTTTAGGTTCGTTAACTTTTTGTAACAATTACGATTGTACGTTATGAATTTGGATCCGAAATTCGTAAAAGGAAATTTTCGTATTTCGTACAAAATTCGGAAGCATAGCAATTCGTATTTCGGATCCTCCCGAATGTACGAATTTACGGAAATTTGTATGAATTTTCAATTCGTACGAAACTAATTGCACATGTCTACAAAATACCCCCGACCCTCATTAATGTCAATTAAATGCAGTATCTCCATTTTTTAGACATGCTTTTACTCAATGCCCCGGCTGCCTGGTGCAGAAATTATCAGCTCTGGCACAGCTTTCAGTTGTGAGAACCCAGCCATGGAGAATAACGCATGTGTCCAGCCATGGAGAATAACGCATGTGTTCAGTGTATATTCCATGCCAGGGGCACGTCCAGCCATTGAGAATAATCCATGTATCCGGCCATGGAGAATAACGCATGTGTCCGGTACATATTCCATGCCAGGGGCACGTCCAGCCATTGAAAATAATCCATGTGTCCGGCCATGGAGAATAACGCATGTGTCCGGCCATGGAGAATAATGCATGTGTCCAGTGCATATTCCATGCCAAGGGCATGTCCAGCCATTGGGAATAATCCATGTGTCCAGTCCATATTCCATGCTGAGGACAGGTCCAGCCATGGAGAATAATGCATGTGTCCAGCCATGGAGAATAACGCATGTGTCCAGTACATATTCCATGCCAGGGGCACGTCCAGCCTTGGAGAATAATGCATGTGTCCAGTGCATATTCCAAGCTGAGGACTGGTCCAGCCATGGAGATTAACGCATGTGTCCAGTGCATATTCCATGCCAGGGGCACGTCCAGCCATGAAGAATAATGTATGTGTCTGGCCATGGAGAATAAGACAATATGGCCAGTGCATGCTCCAAGCCAGGGGCAGGTCCTACCATGGAGAATGATGCATGTGTCCGGTGCATATTCCATGTCGGGGGCAGGTCCAGCCATGGAGAATAATGCATGTGTCCGGTGCATAGTCCATGTCGGGGGCAGGTCCAGCCTTGGAGAATAATGCATGTGTCCGGTGCATATTCCATGCTGAAGACAGGTCCAGCCATGAAGAATAACGCATGTGTCCGGCCATGGAGAATAATGCATTACAGCCAGTGCATGCTCCAAGCCAAGGGCAGGTCCAGCCATGGAGAATAATGGCATTTAGCCAGTAAATGTGTCCAAGTGAAGACAGATACTGGGTAATTAGCCTTTATTTTTAAGGAGTTTGGCACATGCACTGAATTATTCATACTGGAAGGGTCTGGTAAACAATTCTGACCATGAATCGAATGGACAGTGAATAGGGGCCTCCGGTACATGACACTTGATAAGCTTGGCCCATATACCAGATTATCCATACTGGAAAGGTCTAGTAAGAATTTCTAACCCTGGGTAGGGTGGACAGTGAATGGGCGCTTTCTAAAGTGGCAGAGGGGGGCCTTCAATTTTTTAAAGTTGCTTCATAACTTCATTGTGTTCAGGGTAACTGCAACCTATTGACCAAAAGATTTTGCATATAAAAAAAATAAAGAATGAATTATTAATTAAACTAAATAATATAATCAGTAAAGTGTAAATTGCCTCACTAATGTAACAGCTAATAACAGGCATTGGTTTTAGAAATAAATAAAGGTCAGTAGTACATACATGCACCACTCTTCAACAAGAAAGCCATGAATTAGTAATTAGAAAGATTCCAAAGATCTTTAAAGTTGAAGAGCCATGGAATTGGCGCTCAGACTGTGAGATATTTTATGGTTTGCACGTCAGTGTATAGCTTTCATTTCATACCAACGCCTGGTTATTTGTCAGAGTCTACAACTGAAATATTTAGAGGTTTTGATCGGGAAAACAACATTTTTATTAAATACTTCGTCTTGTGAGTGGGAGATGCATTGGAATGTTCAGGACTCTTGTGCCAAAAATGAACAGTTCGAAGACCAGACTATGGAGACTTGATAGGCTTTGGGTTCTGCAGCAACATCCCAGAATATGAAGGAGACAGACAGGGAGAGAACATTTCCACGCAGCTTTCGGCAATATTAGTAAGCAAGTTTTTCAGCAGCCATGTTCCAAGAGAGATTGTTTCAAATTACACCGAGAGAAGTCTGGTCTCCTGAACTGCAGACCAAATGAAAATATACGGGAAGCCAAGTGCAGACCAGATTCAAACACACTGAGATTTGGCGGAAAACTTTTCTGCCTTCAGAGGTCTAGAGAGGAGGCGAGGAGCAGGTGGCATAGTGTGAGATTCTGCAGAATAAACCATAGCAGTCATTGTAGATGATGACTATCTGTGGAGGGAATATGTCCCCACTACCTAGAACCCAGACAGCAGACTGACTGAAGAGGTGAAAACCTGTCCAATGATTGACTGATACTTTACCTTCTCCTTAGATCTACGTCCAGATATTTAACTTTCATACTCAGATCCATTGCATATCTATTTTCCTAACTTTTTAAATAGCTGTTATATGTTTACTTTAATCTCAGAGCCTGATTCATCAAAAGGGGGCCCATCAACCTCTGAAGGTGAGCAGTGTTCATTCACTTTGCTGGCAGATTCATTGCTTACATTTCTTTCTGGATTTTCTCTCTCTCTCTCTCTACATATATATGCATATATACCGTACAGTGTTAATTTCGTCGACTAAAACCGACTAAAACATTTTAGTCAACTAACTTAATACCATTTTAGTCGACTAAAATACGACTAAAACTAAAACAATTGAGATTACTAAAATACGACTAAAACTAAAATGCCCTTTTAGTCAAAAGAGTAAAATGGGACTAAAACTAAAATGCCCTTTTAGTCAAAAGACTAAGACTAAAACTAAATTGAAATTTGACGTCAAAATTAACACTGGTCTGTAGTGCATGTTCATACCTCAATACCATAAATAACATATTTGATTTTTCACTCCAGCGGTATATAATGAGTTTGGAAATTGTAGAGAAAGTTTAAATAATGCATTACAATTTAATTACACCCATTAGATTTTAGATAACTAAAATGAGTTTTAGGCGACTAAAATGTACTGGAGACTAAAACTAAAATGCCATTTTAGTCCTAAGACTAAAACTAAATCGAAATTTGCTGCCAAAATGAACACTGATACCGTATATTTCATTTTACTGGGGAACATAAAATGACATAGGTTTACATAGGTTGGGCTTGATGGACTTGTGTCTTTTTTCAACCTCACCTACTATGTAATATGTAACTATGACACTGGAGGCCACAGTTCATAAGACTACGTAACGGGGTGAAGAAGAAGGTAGCAACAACATAGAGCAGAGAAGCTCGAGCAACACATGGGGGTGTTCTGTATATTTTGATAACTGCCAAGAAGCCATTATTTTCAGGGTCTGGGTTATTTTCAGGGTCTGGGTTGCATGACACATCTCCACAGATGTCTTCACAGAACTCAGCAGGACTATCATCCTCAGGCTTTTCTCTGACCTTGTCCTCTGATAGCACCCAAAACAATCCTGTACATTTTATACTGTTCCAGTGCTTGATTCTCTGAGATTACCATAGTGGAGAGGACTTCCTGTGAATCACAACCTTGGCTGTTGTAGAGGAAGAAAAACCAAAAACTCAACTAAGGAAGTATTTCCCCACATGGCTAATATGTAAGGTAATGTAAAGTCTACAGGCTGGAAAACTCAGCTTGTAAATGGATAAAAAAACTGGCTAAAAGACAGAATTCAGAGAGTAGTGGTTAATGATACTTACTCTAAATGGTCTAAGGTTATCAGTGGTGTACCCCAAGGTTCAGTGTTGGGATCCTTACTTTTTAATCTATTTATAAATTATATAGGGTCTGGGATTTCAGTATAACCCGAAGCGAAAAAAAAAAATAGCGTAGGGCTAGCATGAACAGGAGCACAGGGAAGCCGGGCAAGTGGGGGTTAATATATGTTGTCAGGCAACATGGGGCTGCAGTGGATTGAGAAGCATGCGTGGGGGAGAGACTGTAGAAGTCAGGAGTGAGAGAGGTCAGGGGGAACCGGACATCTGGTTAGCACACGAGGAGGAGAAACGTTCTGAGCAAGTGCCCTTCCTCTGTGGCTCCGTGATGTCCAAATCCTGACACCTGGCAGCACAGCTCCGCTCGATGGTGGATTCCATTGGGACCGATTGGCTGCAGAGATAGATCGCAGCCCGGAGCGATTCAGCCCCTTACATTCCCCGCAAGCTCAGCGCCATGCAGGGAGCCAGGACTCAGACCCTCCAGCCCAGCCGGCCCAGCCTCCTCTGGCTGGCTCAGGCGTGGGCGCTGGGAGGAATCCCCACTGGGGTTGGAGCTCTGCAAGATGGGGACACAGCCCTACACCAACCCCGGTCCCCGAGAGGAGACCAATCGGGCAGAGCAGCCAGAGACCCCATCACACCCGGATTCAGTCGGGATCTGAGGGCCTCCTCTAATGGTCGAAGCATCAGGGCCCCTCCCACCAGCGGGGGAGTGAAGAGGAGCCACACAGCAACGGCCGGGCTCACCAGTCCCGGGTGACAGAGGCGCAAGAGAGACAGCAAGCAGCCGGGGCCTTCTGCGGGCGGCGTATCCTCACCAGTCCAGACACCGGACAGTCGCCAAGATTCCTCCCGCTCTGAGGGGGAGTTGTCCGGTGTCGAAGAGGATATGGATCCACAGAGGTCGGCAACGGTGGATTCCGGAATGGCGGCTGTGGGATCTCATCCTAGTCGGCCTGGTAAGTCCTTGTCTAAACGTGTCCCTTCTTTGCAGCTTTCTGTATCCCCTGTGTCGGGTTCTAGGGGTGGGCAGGCCCCCGAGGTTGGTCCTAGTATCCATTCAGCTATAGTAGGTGGGGCCTCTTCCCCTCCCCCTCCCCCACTTCGGACGGCGGGCCTAGGGCGGGTGATTCTGCAGCCGTACATGACCTCTTGGTTGGGCTGCGTTCTTTGGTTCAATGTTTTGACGTGGGTGTGTCGGCGAGCTCTACGCCGGTGTCGGCTTGGGTTCCGGATGTGGGTCTTACAGTGACCCAGGTTGCAGCGACTCTGGTGCCTGTGCCTGGTCAGGGGTCAGTGGCGGTAGTGTCAGCAGGGGATACAGTGGTTCCGGGGTTTAGTGTCTCTGCCCCTGCGGACTCCACGATGGAAGCTAGTAAAAGTACGGACTCGGTTCACCTGGCTGATTTGGCCAAATGCGAAGTGTATGTCTGTTTTGAGGGTCCTTGGATAGGGTCAAACTGGAAGAGTCCAAGAAAGAAGATGAGGAGAAGCATCGTTATTGGCTGATTCCACGTACGTTTAGCAATTGGCTCCAGGCATTCACCATCTTTGTGAGAGTTATCAGGGAGAAATCCCCCCGAGAATTGTTCAGCACTCCTTTGCTATCTGGATTCCATTAGCGAGGCCCAGAGGGTTTATGGGGGCGTGGCTTGCCTGCGGTTATGTGTTAGGTCTTCTATTTCTTTCAGATCATGCTTGCCTCGTGTGGATATTGAGACGCTCCTTTGTTCATTGGGGGCTAAGAGGGCAGATGTCAGGCCTAATGGTTGTCAGCTAGGCTTCCCCAGATCTGAGGCCAGCATTAGGTGGAAAGGTGTTCCGGGGCTGTTATGGAGCAGGGTGGTTCCGACATCTTGGTCATACACGCTGGAGGCAATGAGCTGGGGGTTAGGTCCAGCTGACACCTCATAGGGGACGTCAAGTTTGACGTGCTCCGGCTGCAGTTGGCCTTTCTTAATATGGTGGTGGTGTGGTCCGACATGGTAAGTCACACGACCTGGCATCTTGCCAGGTAAGTAGCAAAACTGAACAGGGCCCGAGTAAAGATTAACAAGAAGGTTGGGAGGTTTATAGCACGGAATGGTGGTGTCGTAGTAAGGCATCGGGAGCTAGAGGTGGATATGTGGCGATATCTCTGCAGTGATGGGGTCCATTTGAATGCAGTGGGCACGGATCTGTGGTCCCTGGATTTACAAGATGGGGTACAGTGAGCATTACGTTTTTGGCGGGGCACAAAAGTGTGAGGCTTTACACTTTGCGCTGTGGTGGTTGGGTCTTTGGAGGTATTTTTAAATAACCTGCTGTATTAGATGATTGGGACACATCTAAGGTATGGGTCCCCAGTCGAATGCTAGTTATGGAGGTTAACTGGGAGTTACAATGGTGTATCTGCAGAATGTGGTTCGTCCCCGAGTCGGTGCAGTGTGGCAGGGACCATGGAAATAGTTTACGCAGATACAGTAAAAGTTTGATACTTAGTGCCTCCAAGGATCAGCAAGGATCAGCAACCAAAAAGTTATGTTTTTGTTTGTAACACTGGTTTACATCATTGTTAATTTTAATAAAGAGGCCGAAAACGGCCATTTTACTCCAACCTTTGTGTCGGTATACTTTTTGGTAATTATAGTGGGGGGTAAAAAGATGGGGGGTACCGTAATGTAGGATACAAAGAATCAGGATACATCTGGGGTACCTTTTTCATGTCTTTGCAGATGACACCAAGCTATGCAGTGGAATAATGTCCTTCCAAGATGTCTCCAATTTCCAAGCCAACCTCAATACACTGTTTCATTGGGCAACTATGTGGAAAATGAGGTTTAATGTTGATAAATGTAAAGCTATGCATCTTACATACTAGGAGGGAGTACAACTGGAGGAGTCAATTGTGGAGAAGGGTCTGGGGGAGTCAGTGGTGGAGAAGGGTCTGGAGAAGTCAATGGTGGAAAAGGATCTGGGGGCGAGTCAATGGTGGAGAAGGATCTGGGAGCAAGTCAATGGTGGAGAAGGATCTGGGGGGAGTCAATGGTGGAGAAGGATCTGGGGGGGAATCAATGGTGGAGAAGGATCTGGGGGTTCCGGTAGATCATAAGCTTAATAATAGCATGCAATGCCAAACTGCGGTTTTATTCTTGTATAAGAGAGGTATGGACTCCAGAGAGAGAGACATTATCTGCACAAATCGTTAGTAAGACCTCATCTGGAATATGCAGTTCAGTTTTGGGCTCCAATTCTCAGAAAGGATATCAAGGAACTGGTGAAAGTGCACAGAAGGGCAACCAAACTGATAAGAGGCATGGAGGAGCTCAGCTATGAGGAAAGATTAGAGGAACTGAATTTATTCTCACTTGAGAAGAGGAGATTAAGGGGGGGATATGATCACCATGTATAAACACATAAGATGGGATATGATTAGGGATGGGCGAACGATTCGACCCAAGCATAAGTTCGTGCCGAACTTTCGTTTTTTGGCCGTTCGACGAACATCCGAACAAACGGGTCGTTCGAACCGAACACTGTCAGAGTCATGATTTGACACTGTCATCATGATTTTATCCAATTATGGCTCATTCCCACCCCACAGTATAAGAGTATTCTTTCAATGGCAGCCATTTTCAGTGTGATTTCGGCATGGAGAGAGATAGAACGGGGCTCTGTTCATTACTATTAGTTAGTTAGTGTGCTATACTGTGCTATTTTGCTTCAATTGTTAGTGTAGAATATTAGTTTAGTGTCAGTCTAGGGATAGTGTGAGTGTAGTGAGGAGGACCATCATTCAGCTTTGCATAGTGTGCAGCTAGAGTAGGGACAGCTCAGATAGTTTCAGTGTAGTGTAGTGAGACCCTGTCACTAATCTTTACATTAGTGTATAGATAGAGTAGGAACAGTTCAGATAGTGTCAGTGTAGTGACAGTTGAACACTGTCTATTTGATTGCGTTACTGCCATTTTAACGCCATATAGTTCTGTGTGCGTTACTGCCAGTTTAACGCCATTTACTTCTGTGTGCTTTACTGCCAGTTTAAACGCCATATAGTTTTGTGTGCCTTACTGCCAGTTTAACGCCATATAGTTCTATGTGCGTTACTGCAAGTTTCACGCCATATCATTTTGTGCGTTACTGCAAGTTGAACACCATTTACTTCTGTGTGGGTTACTGCCAGTTTAACACCATATAGTTTTGTGTGTGTTACTGCCAGTTTAACGCCATATAGTTCTGTGTGCATTACTGCCAGTTTAACACCATTTACTTCTGTGTGCGTTACTGCCAGTTTAACGCCATATAGTTTTGTGTGTGTTACTGCCAGTTTAACGCCATATAGTTCTGTGTGCGTTACTGCCAGTTTAACGCCATATAGTTTTTTTGCGTTACTGCCAGTTTAACACCATATAGTTTTTGGTGCGTTATTGCCAGTTTAACGCCATATAGTTCTGTGTGCGTTATTGCCAGTTTAACGCCATTTAATTCTGAGTGCTTTGCTGCCAGTTTAACACCATATAGTTTTGTGTGCGTTACTGCCAGTTTAACGCCATATAGTTCTGTGTGCGTTACTGCCAGTTTAACACCATATAGTTTTTTGTGCGTTACTCCCAGTTTAACGCCATATAGTTTTGTGTGCGTTTGTCACGAGGGCCACGTACCTGAGGTGAGACCAAAGTAGTGGGGAGGCCTCCCTTGCACCTCTGGTCCTTGAAGGCTCTGGAGATGGAGACAGAGACTTGGTGGACACCGAGTGGCATGGGTGCCAGGGGTGCGGAGCACTATGCAAGCCTTAGTCTGAGATCCGAGCCGAGGTCAAGTCCAGTTTGGCAACAAAGTATAAAAGGGTTAATCAGGAGAAGAATGGTCGAGATCCAAGTCGGGGTCGGTTCCAATCTGGCAGCGGGGTACAAAAGGGGCAAAGAAGTAGAATGGTCAAGGTACAAATCCAAGGTCAATGGCAAGCAGCAATCAAGAGTAGTCAAATAGGTTTCCAGGTCACAACAATTTAATACAGGTCACACACTAGCACAGGAACAAGGGGGGACTGAAGGTAATCCAGCAATTTGGCAGTGTCTGTGCTGGGCTTATATAGGGAAATTTGAGGTCACTTCCTGTGCGCCTCCTGGGCATTTTCCCACATTTTTCCACCAGATTGAGGTCACTTCTGGTGCACCTCCTGGGCATTTTCCCACCTTTTTTCCATCAGGTTGAGGTCACTTCGTGTGCGCCTACGGGGCATTTTCCTGCCTTTTTTCATTAGGTCTTCTGCACAGATGCGGGTTGGCGCACTGAGGCGTCTTTGGCACATGCTCAGTAGGCATAGATTTCCTCTTGTGGCAATGCGCTATTGGTGCATGAGTAGTAAGTCCTGGACTCATACAGCGTTACTGCCAGTTTAATACCATATAGTTTTTTGTGCGCTAGTGCCAGTTTAGCGCCATATAATTCTGTGCGTATTACTGCCAGTTTAACGCCATATAGTTTTGTGTGCGTTACTGCCAGTTTAACGCCATATAGTTCTGAGCGCATTACCGCCAATTTAACGCCATTTACTTCTGTGTGCGTTACTGCCAGTTTATTGCCATTTACTTCTGTGTGCGTTACTGCCAGTTTAACGCCATATAATTTTGTGTGGTACTGCAAGTTTAACGCCATTTACATCTGTGTGCGTTACTGCAAGTTTAATGCCATATAGTTTTGTGTGCATTACTGCCAGTTTAATGCCATATAGTTCTGTGTGAATTACTGCCAGTTTAACGCCATATAGTTTTGTGCATTACGGCAAGTTTAACGCCATTTACTTCTGTGTGTGTTACTGCTAGTTTAACGCCATTCACGTCTGTGTGCGTTACTGCCAGTTTTAACGACATATAGTTTTGTGTGCGTTACTGTCAGTTTAACGCCATATAGTTCTGTGTGCATTACTGCCAGTTTAATGCCATATAGTTCTGTGTGCGTTACTGCCAGTTTAATGCCATATAGTTTTTTGTGCGTTAATGCCAGTTTTACGCCATATAGTTCTGTGTGCATTACTGCCAGTTTAACACTATTTATTTCTGTGTGCGTTACTGCCAGTTTAACACCATATGGTTTTTGTGCGTTACTGCCAGTTTAACGTCATATAGTTTTTTTGTGCGTTACTGCCAGTTTTTTTTTTTTTCAACAGAGAAGTTTTTATTTTCTTACACAAAAATAAGACAGTACAAACATAGCGTGTATCATACAAAGGATCTGACATTAGGTGGTTAGTTAGATGACAGTAGCAATGCATATGTATGGATTGTATGTATGAACAAGATGATGTACAGGATATGATACGGTCAGTTTAACGCCATATAGTTCTGTGTGCATTACTGCTAGTTTAACGGCATACAGTTTTGTGTGCGTTACTGCCAGTTTAACGCCATATAGTTTTTGGTGCGTTACTGCCAGTTTAACGCCATATAGTTCTGTGTACATTATTGCCAGTTTAACGCCATTTAATTCTGTGTGCTTTACTGCCAGTTTAACGCCATATAGTTTTGTGTGCATTATCGTCAGTTTAACGCCATATAGTTCTATGTGTGTTACTGCCAGGCTAACACCATATTGCTTTGTGTGTTACTGCAAATTTAACGCCATTTACTTCTGTGTACGTTACTGCCAATTTAACGCCATATCGTTTTTTGTGCGTTACTGCCAGTTTAACGCCATATAGTTCTGTGTGCGTTACTGCCAGTTTAACGTCACATCATTTAGTGTGTGTTACTGCCAGTTTAACGCCATATAGTTTTGTGCATTACTGCAAGTTTAACACCATTTTTTACTTCTGTGTGCGTTACTGCCAGTTTAACGTCATATAGTTTTTTTGTTGTTACTGCCAGTTTAACGCCATATAGTTTTTTGTGCGTTACTGTCAGTTTAACACCATATAGTTTTGTCTGCATTACTGGCAGTTTAATGCCATATAGTTCTGTGTGCATTACTGCCAGTTTAATGCCATATAGTTTTTGTGCGTTACTGACAATTTAACGCCATATAGTTTTGTGTGCGTTATTGCCAGTTTACCGTCATATAGTTTTTAGTGCGTTATTGCCAGTTTAAAGCCATATAGTTCTGTGTGCGTTACTGCCAGTTTTACGTCATTTACTTCTGTGTGCGTTACTGCCAGTTTAACACCATATAGTTTTTTGTGCATTAGTGCCAATTTAACACCATATAGTTCTGTGTGTGTTACTGCCAGTTTAACGCCATATAGTTCTATGCGTCACTGTATTTTTGGCGCATTATATTGCAGTATATTATAGTGTATCCGTGTAGTGTGAGTACTGAAATTAAAGTGCATCAGGCAGGGCATAATTTCCTCTGTTTAGTGAGTTTGTCTGTGCTATCCAGCCACAGCATGCAGAGGAGGTGGTGGACTGGCTTACTAAACCTTCCTCATCCTCCTCATCCTCTGTCATGCAAGCAGAGACAAGTGTGCAGTCCCCTGCAGTTGCCAGAATAGATAAACCTGCCTCCTTGTCCACATCTATTCCTGCCATAGCCCCAAGCCCCACCCAGTCATGGGTGTCATGGGAAACTGGGGAACCACCTAGTAAAGACATGGTTGTTATGGGGAAAATAAAGAGTGCACATATATATATCTAATGCCTGTGACATGTACAACAAAATGACAAAATGGAAATGTTACAGATATGTTTTAAGCCCGGTTTTTGATACTTTGAAGCATCACTATCACACTTATCAAGGAGGGAACATGCACATTTTCCATGCTTGAAGAAGGGTCCCTGCGTGGTTTGCACTTTAAAAACAAGCCTGTGGGTGTACTGGCAAAATATTTTATTAATTCAGTCTCTGACAAAAGGATGGATTGATGTGCCAGCCTGAAAAGCACCCAGTATGGTGTGCCAAATCCCTCCAATTACAGCCAGCTTGATGAGTTCACACCACTTGCATTCATTGAACACTCAATCAGTGTCGTGCTCCTGATGGGGAAGATGGAAAGCCCACAGTACAGCACTCTCCTACAGTTACTCCCTACCTGCACCATTGGCTGGATAATGACCGCTGACAGCAAAAAGCAGATTCTACACAACGCCTGAATAGTATATGAAGAAAGCATGGAATCCTGAACAAAAAGAACATTTCTATTATTAATGGCTGACTGACTACAATATAAACAAAAAAGAAAAAGGCAGGGCCTAGATATGTGTGTGGTGAGACACTAATATACCCTCAATACATCATATACCCAATGTGGCTAGGGTCACTCTAGTCAAATAATACTGCATGTACAAAAAAAACAAATTTGTCCCAATCAAAAACAAAAGGGACCAGAAGACCAAATGAGCGACAGAGCATGCAATGTATGGGAAAGTAGTAAATAGTATATATTGTAGCCGCACCCGGTGATGACTTGATGCTAGCATCCCAGGTTGATTGTCAAGTTTTTGGTATCCCCATTATCCTCTCCCTTTGTGGGGTTTTATAGTGATTGTTATTTATCAGTAAATGATATACTATTTACTACTTTCCCATACATAGCATGCTTTGTCTCTCATTTGGTCTTCTGGTCCCTTTCGTTTTAGAATGGGACAAATTAGTTTTCTTGTATATGACTGCTTTACTTTTCATTTACAAACTCTTCTATTCTAAATATGGGCAATTGTGAAATTCTCGCAGTCTTGTAATAAAAGACTAGAACAGCTTGTTAGGCACATAACACCCTAATTAAAGCACCCAAGGCGACCTACTCACAGGACACCAACTTGTAATGGATTGCATTGGATAGTATTGCATTGTTTTGGTTTGGATTGTCTTTTATACAATGACACATGTAATGATCTCTACAAGTAAAATATTAACCTTTCCCACTGGGTTTGATTAATAGGACAGCCATACAAGGGAGTGTGACACGTCAAGGTTTCTTAGCTCAATGGTAGCGCCATTTTTCAGGGCTTTCCTGCCCACTTTTTTTAAAAAGAAAGTCAAAATTCATACAGGTATGTCTTCCCACGCAGGGGGTTCTCACCGTCACTATGAATCAAACATAACATTCAGCCTCCTGGCTCTCTGGTGGCAGCTTTACTGCTCCAAGTACCTCTTCAGGGTGCTCCTGACCATCAGTACGTTTATTGGTCCTCCCGACTATGAAACAAGTCCCAATGTTTACGTACAGACGCTGCACCTCAGCACTGCATCTTTCTTGCAGCTTCCTAACTGTTTTGTCACTCATGGACTCTCTCTACAGCTTCCTAGCTGCTCTGTCCCTCATGGGCTCTCTCTGCTTCCTATCTGCTCTGTCCCTCATGGACTCTCTTTACAGCTTCCTAGCTCTTCTGTCCCTCACGGACACTCTCTACAGCTTCCTAGCTGCTTTGTCACTCATGGACTCTCTCTACACCTCTGTAGCTGCTCTATCCCTCATGGACTCTCTTTACAGCTTCCTAGCTCTTCTGTCCCTCACGGACACTCTCTACAGCTTCCTAGCTGCTTTGTCCCTCATGGACTATCTCTACAGCTTCAAATCTGCTTTGTCCCTCATGGACTCTCTCTAGAGCTTCCTAGCTGCTCTGTCCCTCATGGGCTCTCTCTGCTTCCTATCTGCTCTGTCCCTCATGGACTCTCTTTACAGCTTCCTAGCTCTTCTGTCCCTCAAGGACACTCGCTACAGCTTCCTAGCTGCTTTGTCACTCATGGAACCTATCTACACCTTCCTAGCTGCTCTGTTCCTCATAGGCTCTCTCTACAGCTTCCTATCTGCTTTGTCACTCATGGACTCTCTCTACAGCTTCATATCTGCTTTGTCCCTCATGGATTCTCTTTACAGCTTCCTTTTTGATCTGTCCCTCATGGACTCTCTACAGCTTCCTATGTGCTTTGTTCCTTATGGACTCTCTCTACACCTCTATAGCTGCTCTATCCCTCATGGACTCTCTCTACAGCTTCCTATGTGTTTTGTCCCTCATGGACTCTTTTTACACCTTCCTAGCTGCTCTGTCCCTCATGGACTATCTCTACACCTTCCTAGCTGCTTTGTTCCTCATGGACTATCTCTACACCTTCCTAGCTGCTTTGTCCCTCATGGACTATCTCTACACCTTCCTAGCTGCTCTGTCCCTCATGGACTCTCTCTACAGCTTCCTAGCTGTTCTGTCCCTCATGGACTCTCTCTACAGATTCATATCTGCTTTGTCCCTCATGGACTCTCTCTACAGCTTCATATCTGCTTTGTCCCTCATGGACTATCTCTACACCTTCCTAGCTGCTTTGTCCCTCATGGACTATCTCTACAGCTTCATATCTGCTTTGTCCCTCATGGACTATCTCTACAGCTTCATATCTGCTTTGTCCCTCATGGACTCTCTCTACACCTTCCTTGCTGTTCTGTCTCTCATGGACTCTCTCTACAGCTTCATATCTGCTTTGTCCCTCATGGACTATCTCTACACCTTCCTAGCTGCTTTGTCCCTCATGGACTATCTCTACAGCTTCATATCTGCTTTGTCCCTCATGGACTCTCTCTACAGCTTCATAGCTGCTTTGTCCCTTATGGGCTCTCTCTACAGCTTCCTAGCTGTTCTGTACCTCATGGACTCTCTCTCAGGCTCGGGCCTTGCTCTGTCCCAACCTGGACATCGTGGTGTACACCAGCACCTCTCACGGCTCCCTTCATACACTGACCCCTATGGGAGGGTGGGGCTCTGAGTTCTACCTCTGGCTCCCATACGAAGCCAGCACAAACGTGTGCCATTAGTGTGCTGCTTCTTAAAAATCTGATGTAAACGACCACATTGGAAAGTGGCACGGGCTCGCCCTGCCACAGGAGCAGAGTTACCAACCTACCAGATTAAAATTTACTGACATGACACCCACAATTTACTGGCATAGCCAAGTTTTTACTGGCATTTTCAAAAGTTACAAAATTACAGTTTTAAGTGCAAATTTCAGTATTTGGGCTACAAATAAGTATAATATGCAATTAGCAATGTGATTTAAGGTAAGCTATTCAGGCAAAAAGCATATTTCTTATTTTATTTTCAATATAGTAAGTAAGTGGCTCAGGGACAGGAAATTAGAATGGGTGGCGCACACACATGAAATTGACTCTCATAGTGACACTGACAGCCGTGTGCAGCAGCACAGATCACCGACACAACGCGTCACCTACCGAGTCACAGTGACAGTCTCTCTCCATGCCATGTGGTCCCTTCAGTCCCCTCCAGTTCAAACAGCACTGAAAGTCCCGCTCCCGGCTTGCCTTGCTCCCATCCCGCAGACCCGCACACAAGGCTCTGGCCGCCTCGCTCGGCTCCCTCACACCATGACATCACACAAAACACTTAGGCACTGCCTCTACCAGACCAGCCCCCCCCCCCCCCCCGGTACTACCCGAACACACTGTAGCAGACACTTTGATGGTCTCGGCTGGCTCTGGACCCGAGCTGCGCATGCCCAGTTCCGAGCCAAGCGTCACAGCCATATTTTTTACTGGCAAACTTTTCCTCTTACTGACATTTACTGGCAGGAGAAAAGTGCCCGTTTTTTACTGGCTGCCAGTAAAAATACTGACGGTTGGCAACACTGCACAGGAGTCACACTTGTCATGTCCAGACACGGAGTCCTGCCTTCTAAAATGAACTATATTAGGATTTTGTGACAATAAGTAAATCACTCTATGAACTGAGGTGAAAATATATGCAATTCCCCAAGCAGTATATTGTCGTTATTTGAAGAATATTTTCCTGGCGCCTCCCATGTAATTCTGTGTAATGCTACATAATGAATAGGATGGTAATCCAATACTTGGACACAATGGCAATCAGAGATCACATTAGTCACCATAATAGGGCATGACATACCATCCAAATCTGGCATTTCTGTCCTTTGTTTTAGGTGGAACACAAACACATGATATAAAGGGAGTGTGTCATACCACTTCAGAGCAGGACGGGAAGTGTTGGGCATATGTATTCATCTTGGAATTAGAATAGAATTACAAACTTATGAAACACATGTTGAGTAGGAGTTGAGGTGCCCATTCATTGCCAGCCCTGAGTGCCGCCACTTTGGCCAAAACCAGCTATCAGAATGATGTTAGAACAAAGTCGGGTCAAACATTTGTGGTGCTTGCAGGAGTGTGCCAGAAACAAGCACCATCTGTTTGTACGTTACTATGCCTTGTGTTATTTACTCCAAAAGGGTTCACCAAGAGAATCATTACTGGATCAAATATTATATAGCACAGAGCACCTAACCCTATACAGAGCACCTAACCCCAACCCTATACAGGGCACCTAACCCTAAACAGAGCACCGAACCCCAACCCTGCGCAGTGCACCTAACCCTATACAGAGCACCTAACCCTACACAGAGCACCTAACCCTACACAGAGCACCTAACCCTATACAGAGCACCTAACCCTATACAGAGCACCTAACCCCAACCCTATACAGAGCAACTACCCCTAACCCTATACAGAGCACCTAACCCTAACCCTAACCCTAACCTAACCCCAACCCTATACAGAGCAACTACCCCTAACCCTATACAGAGCACCTAACCCCAACCCTATACCGAGCACCTAACCCTATACCGAGCACCTAACCCTATACAGAGCACCTAACCCCAACCCTATACAGGGCACCTAACCCTAAACAGAGCACCGAACCCCAACCCTGCGCAGTGCACCTAACCCTATACAGAGCACCTAACCCTACACAGAGCACCTAACCCTATACAGAGCACCTAACCCTACACAGAGCACCTAACCCTATACAGAGCACCTAACCCTATACAGAGCACCTAACCCCAACCCTATACAGGGCACCTAACCCTAAACAGAACACCGAACCCCAACCCTGCGCAGTGCACCTAACCCTAACCTTTCACAGAGCACCTAACCCTAACCCTATACAGAGCACCTAACCCTATACAGAGCACCTAACCCTATACAGAGCACCTAACCCAAACCCTATACAGAGCAACTACCCCTAACCCTATACAGAGCACCTAACCCTAACCCTATACAGAGCACCTAACCCTATACAGAGCACCTAACCCTACACAGAGCACCTAACCCTAACCCTACACAGAGCACCTAACCCTATACAGAGCACCTAACCCTACACAGAGCACCTAACCCTATACAGAGCACCTAACCCTACACAGAGCACCTAACCCTATACCGAGCACCTAACCCTATACAGAGCACCTAACCCTAACCCTACACAGAGCACCTAACCCTATACAGAGCACCTAACCCTACACAGAGCACCTAACCCTATACAGAGCACCTAACCCTATACAGAGCACCTAACCCCAACCCTATACAGAGCAACTACCCCTAACCCTATACAGAGCACCTAACCCTAACCCTATACAGAGCACCTAACCCTATACAGAGCACCTAACCCCAACCCTATACAGAGCACCTACACCTAACCTTATACAGAGCACCTAACCCTATACAGAGCACCTAACCCCAACCCTATACAGAGCACCTACACCTAACCCTATACAGAGCACCTAACCCTACACAGAGCACCTAACCCTATACAGAGCACCTAACCCTATACAGAGCACCTAACCCTATACAGAGCACCTAACCCCAACCCTATACAGAGCACTTAACCCTACACAGAGCACCTAACCCTAAACAGAGCACCGAACCTTAACCCTGCACAGAGCACCTAACGCTATACAGAGCACCTAACACTAACCCTACACAGTGCACCTAACCCTACACAGAGCACCTAACCCTAACCCTATACAGAGCAACTAACCCTAACCCTATACAGAGCAACTAACCCTAACCCTATACAGAGCAACTAACCCTAACCCTACACAGTGCACCTAATCCTAACCCTATACAGAGCACCTAACCCTAACCCTATACAGAGCACCTAACCCTAACTCTGCACAGAGCACCTAACCCTAACCCTACACAGTACACCTAACACTAACCCTACACAGTGCACCTAACACTAACCCTACACAGAGCACCTAACACTAACCCTACACAGAGCACCTAACACTAACCCTACACAGTGCACCTAACACTAACCCTACACAGAGCACCTAACACTAACCCTACACAGAGCACCTAACCCTAACCCTACACAGTGCACCTAACCCTAACCCTATACAGAGCAACTAACCCTAACCCTACACAGTGCACCTAACCCTAACCCTATACAGAGCAACTAACCCTAACCCTACACAGTGCACCTAACCCTAACCCTACACAGTGCACCTAACCCTAACCCTATACAGAGCAACTAACCCTAACCCTACACAGTGCACCTAACCCTAACCCTATACAGAGCAACTAACCCTAACCCTACACAGTGCACCTAACCCTAACCCTATACAGAGCAACTAACCCTAACCCTACACAGAGCACCTAACCCTAACCCTACACAGTGCACCTAACCCTAACCCTATACAGAGCAACTAACCCTAACCCTACACAGTGCACCTAACCCTAACCCTATACAGAGCAACTAACCCTAACCCTACACAGTGCACCTAACCCTAACCCTATACAGAGCAACTAACCCTAACCCTACACAGTGCACCTAACCCTAACCCTATACAGAGCAACTAACCCTAACCCTACACAGAGCACATAACCCTATACAGAGCACCTAACCCTAACCCTACACAGAGCACCTAACCCTAACCCTACACAGTGCACCTAACCCTAAACCTATACAGAGCACCTAACCCTAACCCTACACAGAGCACCTAACCCTAACCCCATACAGAGAACCTAACCCTAACCCTACACAGAGCACCTAACCCTAACCCTTCACAGTACACCTAACCCTAACCCTATACAGAGAACCTAACCCTAACCCTACACAGAGCACCTAACCCTAACCCTTCACAGTACACCTAACCCTAACCCCATACAGAGAACCTAACCCTAACCCTACACAGAGCACCTAACCCTAACCCTTCACAGTACACCTAACCCTAACCCTACACAGTGCACCTAACCCTAGCTCTGCACAGAGCACCTAACCCTACACAGTGCACCTAACCTTAACCCTACACAGTGCACCTAACCCTATACAGAGCACCTAACCCTATACAGAGCACCTAAACTTAACCCTGCACAGAGCACCTAACCCTAACCCTATACAGAGCACCTAACCCTAACCTTACACAGTGCACCTAACTCTGCACAGAGCACCTAACCCTAACCCTACACAGTGCACCTAACCCTAACCCAGCACAGTGCACCTAACCCTAACCCTTCACAGTGCACCTAACCCTAACCTTATACAGAGCACCTAACCCTAACCCTATACGGAGCACCTAACCCTAACCTTACACAGTGCACCTAACCCTAACTCTGCAAAGAGCACCTAACCCTAACCCTTCACAGTACACCTAACCCTAACCCTACACAGTGCACCTAACCCTAACCCTATACAGAGCACCTAACACTAACCCTACACAGTGCACCTAACCCTATACAGAGCACCCAACCCTAACCCTACACAGTGCACCTAACCCTAACCCTTCACAGTACACCTAAACCTAACCCTACACAGTGCACGTAACACTAACCCTACACAGTGCACCAAACCGTAACCTTTCACAGTGCACCTAACCCTACACAGTGCACCTAACCCTAACCCTATACAGAGCACCTAACACTAACCCTACACAGTGCACCTAACCCTATACAGAGCACCCAACCCTAACCCTACACAGTGCACCTAACCCTAACCCTTCACAGTACACCTAAACCTAACCCTACACAGTGCACGTAACACTAACCCTACACAGTGCACCAAACCGTAACCTTTCACAGTGCACCTAACCCTACACAGTGCACCTAACCCTAACCCTATACAGAGCATCTAACATTAACCCTATACAGTGCACCTAACCCTAACCCTACACAGTGCACCTAACCCTATACAGAGCACCTAACCCTAACCCTATACAGAGCATCTAACATTAACCCTACACAGTGCACCTAACCCTAACCCTATACAGTGCACCTAACCCTAACCCTACACAGTGCACCTAACCCTAACCCTTCACAGTGCACCTAACCCTACACAGTGCACCTAACCCTAACCCTATACAGAAAACCTAACCCTACACAGTGCACCTAACCCTAGCCCTACAGAGTACACCTAGCGCTAACCCTATACAGAGCACCTAACCCTAACCCTACACAGTGCACCTAACCCTAACCCTATACAGTGCACCTAACCCTACACAGTGCACCTAACCCTAACCCTACACAGTGCACCTAACCCTAACCCTATACAGAGCACCTAACACTAACCCTACACAGTGCACGTAACCCTAACCCTATACAGAGCACCTAACCCTATACAGAGCACCTAATCCTAACCCTGCACAGTGCAACTAACCCTAGCCCTATACAGAGCACCTAACCCTAGCCCTATACAGTGCACCTAACCCTAACCCTTCACAGTGCACCTAACCCTAACTCTGCACAGAGCACCTAACCCTAACCCTATACAGAGCACCTAACCCTAACTCTAACCCTATACTGAGCACCTAACCCTAACCCTGCACAGAGCACCTAACCCTAACACTATACAGAGCACCTAACCCTACACAGTGCACCTAACCCTATACAGAGCACCTAACCCTAACCCTACACAGAGTATCTAACCCTAACTCTGCACAGTGCACCTAACCCTAACCCTAAACAGAGCACCTAACCATAACCCTACACAGTGCACCTAACCCTATACAGAGCACCTAACCCTAATCAGTACGCCTAACCCTAACCCAACACAGTGCACCTAACCCTAACCCTAAACAGAGCACCTAACACTAACCCTATACAGAGCACCTAACCCTATACAGAGCACCTAACCCTAACCCTATACAGAGCACCTAACCCTAACCCTTTACAGTACACCTAACCCTAACCCTACACAGAGCACCTAACCCTATACAGAGCACCTAACCCTAACCCTACACAGTGCACCTAACCCTAACCCTACACAGTGCACCTAACCCTAACCCTACACATAGCACCTAATCCTATACAGAGCACCTAATCCTAAACAGTGCACCTAACCCTAACCCTTCACAGTACACCTAACCCTATAGAGAGCACCTAACCCTAACCCTACACAGAGCACCTAACCCTAAAGAGAGCACCTAACACTAACCCTACACAGTGCACCTAACCCTATACAGAGCACCTAACCCTAACCCTACACAGTACACCTAACCCTATAGAGAGCACCTAACCCTAACCCTACACAGAGCACCTAACCCTAAAGAGAGCACCTAACACTAACCCTACACAGTGCACCTAACCCTATACAGAGCACCTAACCCTAATCCTACACAGTGCACCTAACCCTAACCCTTCACAGTACACCTAACCCTAACCCTACACAGTGCACCTAACACTAACCCTACACAGAACACCTAACCCTATACAGAGCACCTACCCCTAACCCTACACAGTGCACCTAACCCTAACCCTACACAGTGCACCTAACCCTAACCCTGCACAGAGCACCTAACCCTAACCCTACACAGTGCACCTAACCCTATACAGAGCACCTAACCCTAACCCTACACAGTGCACCTAACCCTAACCCTTCACAGTACACCTAACCCTAACCCTTCACAGTACGCCTAACACTAACCCTACACAGAGCACCTAACCCTATACAGAGCACCTAACACTAACCCTACACAGTGCACCTAACCCTTCACAGTACACCTAACCCTAACCCTTCACAGTACACCTAACACTAACCCTACACAGAGCACCTAACGCTATGCAGAGCACTTAACCCTAATCCTACACAGTGCACCTAACCCTAACCCTACACAGTGCACCTAACCCTAACCCTACACATAGCACCTAATCCTATACAGAGCACCTAACCCTAACCCTTCACAGTACACCTAACCCTATAGAGAGCACCTAACCTTAACCCTACACAGAGCACCTAACCCTATACAGAGCACCTCACACTAACCCTACACAGTACACCTAACCCTATAGAGAGCACCTAACCCTAACCCTACACAGAGCACCTAACCCTAACCCTATACAGAGCACCTAACACTAACCCTACACAGTGCACCTAACCCTATAGAGAGCACCTAAACCTAACCCTACACAGAGCACCTAACCCTAACCCTATACAGAGCACCTAACACTAACCCTACACAGTGCACCTAACCCTATAGAGAGCACCTAACACTAACTCTACACAGTGCACCTAACCCTATACAGAGCACCTCACACTAACCCTACACAGAACCCCTAACCCTACACAGTGCACCTAACCCTAACCCTACACAGTGCAGCTAACCCTAACCTTGCACAGAGCACGTAACCCTATCCCTACACAGTGCACCTAACCCTATACAGAGCACGTAACCCTAACCCTATACAGATCACCTAACCCTAACCCTATACAGAACACCTAACCCTAACCCTATACAGAACACCTAAACTTAACCCTGCACAGAGCACCTAATGCTATACAGAGCACCTAACCCTAACCCTACACAGTGCACCTAACCCTACACAGTGCACATAACCCTAACCCTACACAGAGCACCTAACCCTATACAGAGCACCTAACACTAACCCTACACAGAGCACCTAACCCTACACAGTGCACCTAACCCTAACCCTACACAGTGCACCTAACCCTGCACTGAGCACTTAACCCTAACCCTACACAGAGCACCTAACCCTACACAGTGCACCTAACCCTAACCCTACACATAGCACCTAATCTTATACAGAGCACCTAACCCTAATCCTACACACTGCACCTAACCCTAACCCTTCACAGTACACCTAACCCTAACCCTACACAGAGCACCTGACCCTATAGAGAGCACCTAACACTAACCCTACAGAGTACACCTAACCCTATAGAGAGCACCTAACACTAACCCTACACAGTGCACCTAACCCTAACCCTTCACAGTACACCTAACCCTAACCCTACACAGTGCACCTAACCCTAACCCTATACAGAGCACCTAACCCCAGCCCTACACAGTGCACCTAACCCTATACAGAACACCTAACCCTAACCCTACACAGTGCACCTAACCCTAACCCTATACAGAACTCCTAACCCTAACCCTACACAGTACACCTAGCGCTAACCCTATTCAGAGCACTTAACCCTAACCCTACACAGTGCACCTAACCCTAACCCTGTACAGTGCACCTAACCCTATACAGAGCACCTAACCCTAACCCTGTACAGTGCACCTAACCCTAACCCTACACAGAGCACCTAACCTTAACCATACACAGAGCACCTAACCCTAACCCTACACAGTGCACCTAACCCTAACCCTATACAGAGCACCTAACACTAACCCTACACAGAGCACCTAACCCTATAGAGAGCACCTAACACTAACCCTACACAGTGCACCTAACCCTATAGAGAGCACCTAACACTAACCCTACACAGTGCACCTAACCCTATACAGAGCACCTAACCCTAATCCTACACAGTGCACCTAACCTTAACCCTACACAGTGCACCTAACCCTAACCATATACAGAGCACCTAACCCTAGCCCTACACAGTGCACCTAACCCTAACCCTTCACAGTGCACCTAACCCTAGCCCTATACAGAACACCTAACCCTAACCCTACACAGTACACCTAGCGCTAACCCTATTCAGTGCACCTAACCCTAACCATACACAGTGCACTTAACCCTAACCCTACACAGTGCACCTAACCCTAACCATACACAGAGCACTTAACCCTAACCATACACAGAGCACTTAACCCTAACCCTACACAGTGCACCTAACCCTAACCCTATACAGAGCACCTAACACTAACCCTACACAGTGCACCTAACCTTAACCCTTCACAGTACACCTAACTCTAACCCTACACAGTGCACCTAACCCTAACCCTTCACAGTACACCTAACCCTAACCCTACACAGTGCACCTAACCCTACACAGTGCACCTAACCTTAACCCTATACAGTGCACCTAACCCTAACCCTTCACAGTGCACCTAACCCTACACAGTGCACCTAACCCTATACAGAACACCTAACCCTAACCCTACACAGAGCACCTAACCCTAACCCTATACAGTGCACCTAACCCTAACCCTATACAGTGCACCTAACCCTAACCCTACACAGTACACCTAGCCCTAACCCTATACAGTGCACCTAACCCTAACCCTATACAGTGCACCTAACCCTAACCCTACACAGAGCACCTAACCCTAACCCTACACAGTGCACCTAACCCTAACCCTATACAGAGCACCTAACCCTAACCCTACACAGTGCACCTAACCCTAATCCTACACAGTGCACCTAACCCTAACCCTATACAGAGCACTTAAGCCTAACCCTATACAGAGCACCTAACCCTAACTCTGCACAGAGCACCTAACCCTAACCCTATACAGAGCACCTAACCCTAACCCTATACAGAGCACCTAACCCTAACCCTACACTGAGCACCTAACCCTAACCCTATACAGAGCACCTAACCCTAACCCTAACCCTATACTGAGCACCTAACCCTAACCCTGCACAGAGCACCTAACCCTAACCCTATACAGAGCACCTAACCCTAACCCTACACTGAGCACCTAACACTATACAGAGCACCTAACCCTATACAGAACACCTAACCCTAACCCTACACAGTGCACCTAACCCTAACCCTATACAGAGCACCTAACCCTAACCCTATACAGAGCACCTAACACTAACCCTATGCAGAGCACCTAACCTTATACAGAGCACCTAACACTAACCCAACACAGTGCACCTAACCCTATACAGAGCACCTAACCCTAATCCTACACAGTGCACCTAAACCTAACCCTTCACAGTACACCTAACCCTACACAGTGCACCTAACCCTAACCTTATACAGAGCACCTAACCCTAACCCTACACAGTGCACCTAACCCTAACTCTGCACATAGCACCTAACCCTAACCCTACACAGTGCACCTAACCATAACCCTATAGAGAGCACCTAACACTAACCCTACACAGTGCACCTAAGCCTATACAGAGCACCTAACCCTAACCCTACACAGTGCACCTAACCCTATACAGAGCACCTAACCCTAACCCTACACAGTGCACCTAACCCTAACCCTTCACAGTACACCTAACCCTAACCCTACACAGTGCACCTAACCCTAACCCTTCACAGTACACCTAACCCTAACCCTACAGAGTGCACCTAACCCTACACAGTGCACCTAACCCTAACCCTTCACAGTACACCTAACCCTAACCCTTCACAGTGCACCTAACCCTAGCCCTTCACAGTGCACCTAACCCTATACAGAACACCTAACCCTAACCCTACACAGTGCACCTAACCCTATACAGAACACCTAACCCTAACCCTACACAGTGCACCTAACCCTAACCCTATACAGAGCACCTAACCCTAACCCTACACAGTGCACCTAACCCTAGCCCTACACAGAACACCTAACCCTTCACAGTGCACCTAACCCTAGCCCTTCACAGTGCACCTAACCCTATACAGAACACCTAACCCTAACCCTACACAGTGCACCTAACCCTAACCCTATACAGAGCACCTAACCCTAACCCTACACAGTGCACCTAACCCTAGCCCTACACAGAACACCTAACCCTTCACAGTGCACCTAACCCTAGCCCTTCACAGTGCACCTAACCCTAACCCTACACAGTGCACCTAACCCTAGCCCTACACAGAACACTTAACCCTTCACAGTGCACCTAACCCTATTCAGAGCACCTAACCCTAACCCTGTACAGTGCACCTAACCCTATACAGAACACCTAACCCTAACCCTACACAGTACACCTAGCGTTAACCCTATTCAGAGCACCTAACCCTAACCCTACACAGTGCACCTAACCCTGTACAGTGCACCTAACCCTAACACTACACAGAGCACCTAACCCTATCCCTATACAGAGTACCTAACACTAACCCTACACAGTGCACCTAACCCTATACAGAGCACCTAACCCTAACCCTATACAGAGCACCTAACACTAACCCTACACAGTGCACCTAACCCTAACCCTATACAGAGCACCTAACCCTAATCCTACACAGTGCACCTAACCCTAACGCTATACAGAGCACCTAACCCTAACCCTATACAGAGCCCCTAACCCTCACCCTACACACTGCAACTAACCCTAACCCTACACAGTGCAACTAACCCTAACCCTATACAGAGCACCTAACCCTAACTCTGCACAGCGCACCTAACCCTAACCCTACACAGTGCACCTAACCCTAACCCTATACAGAACACCTAACCCTACCCTACACAGTGCACCTAATCCTATACAGAGCACCTAACCTATACAGAGCACCTAACCCTACACAGAGCACCTAACCCTATACAGAGCACCTAACCCTACACAGAGCACCTAACCCTAACCCTATGCAGAGCACCTAACCCTAACCCTACACAGTGCACCTAACCCTAACCCTACACAGTGCACCTAACTCTAACCCTACACAGTGCACCTAACCTTGCACAGTCCACCTAACCCTAACCATACACAGAGCACCTAACCCTAACCCTATACAGAGCACCTAACCCTAACCCTGCACAGTGCACCTAACCCTATACAGAGCACCTAACCCTAACCCTACACAGAGCACCTAACCCTAACCCTATACAGAGCACCTAACCCTAACCCTACACAGAGCACCTAACCCTAACCCTATACAGAGCACCTAACCCTAACCCTACACTGAGCACCTAACCCTAACCCTACACTGAGCACCTAACCCTAACCCTACGCAGTGCACTAGCCCTATACAGAGCACCTAACCCTACACAGAGCACCTAACACTATACAGAGCACCTAACCCTAACCCTATACAGAGCACCTAACCCTAACCCTATACAGAGCACCTAATCCTAACCCTACACAGAGCACCTAACCCTATACAGAGCACCTAACCCTAACCCTGCACAGTGCACCTAACCCTAACCCTATACAGAGCACCTAACACTAACCCTACACAGTGCACCTAACCCTATACAGAGCACCTAACCCTAACCCTATACAGAGCACCTAACCCTACACAGTGCACCTAACCCTAACCCTATACAGAGCACCTAACCCTATACAGAGCACCTAATCCTAACCCTACACAGAGCACCTAACCCTATACAGAGCACCTAACCCTAACTCTGCACAGTGCACCTAACCCTAACCCTATACAGAGCACCTAACCCTAACCCTATACAGAGCACCTAACCCTAACCCTGCACAGTGCACCTAACCCTATACAGAACACCTAACCCTAACCCTGCACAGTGCACCTAACACTAACCCTACACAGTGCACCTAACCCTATACAGAACACCTAACCCTAACCCTTCACAGTGCACCTTACACTAACCCTACACAGTGCACCTTACCCTAACCCTATACAGAGCACCTAACCCTATACAGAGCACCTAACCCTAACCCTATACAGAGCACCTAACCCTAACCCTACGCAGTGCACCAGCCCTATACAGAGCACCTAACCCTACACAGAGCACCTAACCCTATACAGAGCACCTAACCCTAACCCTATACAGAGCACCTACACCTAACCCTACACAGTGCACCTAACCCTATACAGAGCACCAAACCCTAACCCTACACAGTGCACCTAACCCTATACAGAGCACCTAACCCTAACCCTATACAGAGCACCTAACCCTAACCCTACGCAGTGCACCAGCCCTATACAGAGCACCTAACCCTACACAGAGCACCTAACCCTATACAGAGCACCTAACCCTAACCCTATACAGAGCACCTACACCTAACCCTACACAGTGCACCTAACCCTATACAGAGCACCTAACCCTAACCCTACACAGTGCACCTAACCCTATACAGAGCACCTAACCCTAACCCTGCACAGTGCACCTAACCCTAACCCTATACAGAGCACCTAACCCTAACCCTGCACAGTGCACCTAACACTAACCCTACACAGTGCACCTTACCCTAACCCTACACAGAGCACCTAACACTAACCCTACACAGTGCACCTTACCCTAACCCTGCACAGTGCACCTAACACTAACCCTATACAGAGCACCTAACCCTATAGAGAGCACCTAATCCTAACCCTACATAGTGCACCTAACCCTATACAGAGCACCTAACCCTAATCCTGCACAGTGCACCTAACCCTATACAGAGCACCTAACCCTAACCCTACACAGAGCACCTAACCCTAACCCTGCACAGTGCACCTAACACTAACCCTACACAGTGCACCTTACCCTAACCCTACACAGTGCACCTTACCCTAACCCTACACAGAGCACCTAACACTAACCCTACACAGTGCACCTTACCCTAACCCTGCACAGTGCACCTAACACTAACCCTATACAGAGCACCTAACCCTATAGAGAGCACCTAATCCTAACCCTACATAGTGCACCTAACCCTATACAGAGCACCTAACCCTAACCCTGCACAGTGCACCTAACCCTATACAGAGCACCTAACCCTAACCCTACACAGAGCACCTAACCCTAACCCTGCACAGTGCACCTAACCCTAACCCTACACAGTGCACCTTACCCTAACCCTACACAGTGCACCTTACCCTAACCCTACACAGTGCACCTTACCCTAACCCTACACAGTGCACCTTACCCTAACCCTATACAGAGCACCTAACCCTACACTCCTCTTGAACTGTAAATAAAATGAAAACAATTCTTGCACTTAGTGTAAAATCACAACAGTGGCACATTAGAATGTCCTAATATTGAACTAAAATACATACAAGGCAAAAAATGAGGATCACGTATCCCTAAAATTTGAGCCTTTGGGGAGGGGCAGTGTGCTGAGTCAGCAGTACACATTCAGAGTCAGTGTGCAGAGAGAGCCGGATTCCATGGGGGCACTGTGTGGGCACGCTCCATTGACACAGACAGCAGGCCCTGCTCCCGCCTCCCGTGTCACTGGATTTGATTGACAGCAGCGGGAGCCAATGGCTATCAATCCATCCAATGAGGACCCAAGACTCCAGCTGGGGCTCATCCCTGTTGCTGGAACGATTGGCTCAGGTAAGTAAAAGAGGGGCTCTGGGGGGGGGGGGGGGGGGCAGCTGCAGTACAAAAGGTTTTTCACCCTAATGCATAGAATGCAAACCATGAGACTTTACAACCCCCTTTAATTTCGTAAAACTTTTTTGACAGATGACTAAAATACGACTAAAACTAAAATGACATTTTAGTCAAAAGACTATAACCAAAACTAAATAGAAATTTGATATCAAAATCGACACTATTGCCAATATCCAGATAGGATTGGTGTCGTTGTTTCCTCATAGAACATGCTAAGCACCCGTGTAAATGCTGAAAGACGCACGACCTCCATACGTTTCTTACTGCTCAGCCAATCAAAGAGCAGAGTCTCAGCCAAGAGCATCTCACCAGCACAAACATTCAGGGACGTTTACAAGGTATGGAAGGATCGAAATGATGTTGCTAATTAATTTTCTATTTCCTCTCGCAGTGCCGCCCGCATTCCATGAACCGCATACTCGTTGGTTCAGGTAGTTCTTCCATCGCTGCCAAGAGCTGAGCTCATAACTTCGCTTTCTCTTCATCAGTGAAAAAAAAAAAGAAAAATAAATAAACAAATACAAGGAATGTCAAATTCATGGCAGACGTATTTTTAAAAAAAAAAGAAAAAAGAAAAAAAAGGTTGCTATGGTATCGCTAACAAACCGAACAAAACATTTGCACAAAGCAAAGTGTTTGCCAGTGAACAGAAAGATGCTGAAAAAAATGGAAATTAACATCAACTTTTCAAAAGTGCATCAAAGTAACAATGAATGTGATGAAAAGGGTTCAAGTGTTACTTCTTATTCATGTTGTCTTCACGTAGGATTTCACGTATTGTCCAAAAACTGGAACCATGAATGAGATTGATGATGAAATGACGATTAAAGTCAGATTACATTCCCACATTGTCACTCGCACAATAATTCAATCAAATATTGCCAATACCTTTTTTATATATCTAGTGTCACTTTCTCCTGTAGATATTGATAGTTTATGTTCATTTGGTAAAAAGTAGATGTGACGGAACCTCTTGGGCACCCCGACTAGGAGCTTCTATCTGCCAAACAGCACCTCGTACCCTCCAAACCGAGGAGATCGAGAGTTAATACCAGCCTTGTACCCCAAACATCGTACTTTATACCCCAAATCGTACTTTATACCCCAAACATCGTACTTTATACCCCAAACATCGTACTTTATACCCCAAATCGTACTTTATACCCCAAAACATCGTACTTTATACCCCAAACATTGTACTTTATACCCCAAACATCGTACTTTATACCCCAAACATCATACTTTATACCCCAAACATCGTACTTTATACCCCAAATCGTACTTTATACCCCAAACATCGTACTTTATACCCCAAACATCGTACTTTATACCCCAAACATCGTACTTTATACCCCAAATCGTACTTTATACCCCAAATCGTACTTTATACCCCAAACATCGTACTTTATACCCCAAACATCGTACTTTATACCCCAAATCGTACTTTATACCCCAAATCGTACTTTATACCCCAAACATCGTACTTTATACACCAAACATCGTACTTTATACCCCAAATTGTACTTTATACCCCAAATCGTACTTTATACCCCAAATTGTACTTTATACCCCAAACATCGTACTTTATACCCCAAACATCGTACTTTATACCCCAAATTGTACTTTATACCCCAAATCGTACTTTATACCCCAAACATCGTACTTTATACCCCAAATCGTACTTTATACCCCAAATCGTACTTTATACCCCAAACATCGTACTTTATACCCCAAATATCGTACTTTATACCCCAAACATCGTACTTTATACCCCAAATCGTACTTTATACCCCAAACATCGTACTTTATACCCCAAACATCGTACTTTATACCCCAAATCGTACTTTATACCCCAAACATCGTACTTTATACCCCAAATCGTACTTTATACCCCAAACATCGTACTTTATACCCCAAACATCATACTTTATACCCCAAACATCATACTTTATACCCCAAACATCGTACTTTATACCCCAAATCGTACTTTATACCCCAAATCGTACTTTATACCCCAAAACATCATACTTTATACCCCAAACATTGTACTTTATACCCCAAACATCGTACTTTATACCCCAAACATCATACTTTATACCCCAAACATCGTACTTTATACCCCAAATCGTACTTTATACCCCAAATCGTACTTTATACCCCAAAACATCATACTTTATACCCCAAACATCGTACTTTATACCCCAAACATCGTACTTTATACCCCAAATCGTACTTTATACCCCAAACATTGTGCTTTATACCCCAAACATCGTACTTTATACCCCAAACATCGTACTTTATACCCCAAATCGTACTTTATACCCCAAACATTGTGCTTTATACCCCAAACATCGTACTTTATACCCCAAACATCATACTTTATACCCCAAATCGTACTTTATACCCCAAACATCGTACTTTATACCCCAAACATCGTACTTTATACCCCAAATCGTACTTTATACCCCAAACATCGTACTTTATACCCCAAATCGTACTTTATACCCCAAACATCATACTTTATACCCCAAACATCGTACTTTATACCCCAAATCGTACTTTATACCCCAAACATCGTACTTTACACCCCAAATCGTACTTTATACCCCAAACATCGTACTTTACACCCCAAATCGTACTTTATACCCCAAACATCGTACTTTATACCCCAAATCGTACTTTATACCCCAAACATCGTACTTTATACCCCAAATCGTACTTTATACCCCAAACATCATACTTTATACCCCAAACATCGTACTTTATACCCCAAATCGTACTTTATACCCCAAATCGTACTTTATACCCCAAACATCGTACTTTATACCCCAAACATCGTACTTTATACCCCAAATCGTACTTTATACCCCAAACATCGTACTTTATACCCCAAATCGTACTTTATACCCCAAACATCATACTTTATACCCCAAACATCGTACTTTATACCCCAAATCGTACTTTATACCCCAAACATCGTACTTTACACCCCAAATCGTACTTTATACCCCAAACATCGTACTTTACACCCCAAATCGTACTTTACACCCCAAATTGTACTTTATACCCCAAACATCGTACTTTATACCCCAAATCGTACTTTATACCCCAAACATCATACTTTATACCCCAAACATCGTACTTTATACCCCAAACATCGTACTTTATACCCCAAATCGTACTTTATACCCCAAACATCGTACTTTACACCCCAAATCGTACTTTATACCCCAAACATCGTACTTTATACCCCAAATCGTACTTTATACCCCAAATCGTACTTTATACCCCAAACATCATACTTTATACCCCAAACATCGTACTTTATACCCCAAATCGTACTTTATACCCCAAACATTGTACTTTATACCCCAAATATCGTACTTTATACCCCAAACATCGTACTTTACACCCCAAATCGTACTTTATACCCCAAACATCGTACTTTATACCCCAAATCGTACTTTATACCCCAAACATCGTACTTTATACCCCAAATCGTACTTTATACCCAAAACATCGTACTTTATACCCCAAATCGTACTTTATACCCCAAATCGTACTTTATACCCCAAACATCGTACTTTACACCCCAAATCGTACTTTATACCCCAAACATCGTACTTTATACCCCAAATCGTACTTTATACCCCAAATCGTACTTTATACCCCAAACATCATACTTTATACCCCAAACATCGTACTTTATACCCCAAATCGTACTTTATACCCCAAACATTGTACTTTATACCCCAAATCGTACTTTATACCCCAAATTGTACTTTATACCCCAAACATCGTACTTTATACCCCAAATCGTACTTTATACCCCAAATCGTACTTTATACCCCAAACATCGTACTTTATACCCCAAATCGTACTTTATACCCCAAATCGTACTTTATACCCCAAACATCGTACTTTATACCCCAAATCGTACTTTATACCCCAAACATCGTACTTTATACCCCAAATATCGTACTTTATACCCCAAACATCGTACTTTATACCCCAAATCGTACTTTATACCCCAAACATCGTACTTTATACCCCAAACATCGTACTTTACACCCCAAATCGTACTTTATACCCCAAACATCGTACTTTATACCCCAAATCGTACTTTATACCCCAAACATCGTACTTTATACCCCAAATCGTACTTTATACCCAAAACATCGTACTTTATACCCCAAATCGTACTTTATACCCCAAATCGTACTTTATACCCCAAACATCGTACTTTACACCCCAAATCGTACTTTATACCCCAAACATCGTACTTTATACCCCAAATCGTACTTTATACCCCAAATCGTACTTTATACCCCAAACATCATACTTTATACCCCAAACATCGTACTTTATACCCCAAATCGTACTTTATACCCCAAACATTGTACTTTATACCCCAAATCGTACTTTATACCCCAAATTGTACTTTATACCCCAAACATCGTACTTTATACCCCAAATCGTACTTTATACCCCAAATCGTACTTTATACCCCAAACATCGTACTTTATACCCCAAATCGTACTTTATACCCCAAATCGTACTTTATACCCCAAACATCGTACTTTATACCCCAAATCGTACTTTATACCCCAAACATCGTACTTTATACCCCAAATATCGTACTTTATACCCCAAACATCGTACTTTATACCCCAAATCGTACTTTATACCCCAAACATCGTACTTTATACCCCAAATCGTACTTTATACCCCAAACATCGTACTTTATACCCCAAATCGTACTTTATACCCCAAACATCGTACTTTATACCCCAAATCGTACTTTATACCCCAAACATCGTACTTTATACCCCAAACATCATACTTTATACCCCAAACATCGTACTTTATACCCCAAATCGTACTTTATACCCCAAATCGTACTTTATACCCCAAAACATCATACTTTATACCCCAAAACATCATACTTTATACCCCAAACATTGTACTTTATACCCCAAACATCGTACTTTATACCCCAAACATCATACTTTATACCCCAAACATCGTACTTTATACCCCAAATCGTACTTTATACCCCAAATCGTACTTTATACCCCAAAACATCATACTTTATACCCCAAACATCGTACTTTATACCCCAAACATCGTACTTTATACCCCAAATCGTACTTTATACCCCAAACATTGTGCTTTATACCCCAAACATCGTACTTTATACCCCAAACATCGTACTTTATACCCCAAACATCGTACTTTATACCCCAAATCGTACTTTATACCCCAAACATTGTGCTTTATACCCCAAACATCGTACTTTATACCCCAAACATCGTACTTTATACCCCAAATCGTACTTTATACCCCAAACATTGTGCTTTATACCCCAAACATCGTACTTTATACCCCAAACATCGTACTTTATACCCCAAATCGTACTTTATACCCCAAACATCGTACTTTATACCCCAAACATCGTACTTTATACCCCAAATCGTACTTTATACCCCAAACATCATACTTTATACCCCAAACATCGTACTTTATACCCCAAATCGTACTTTATACCCCAAACATCGTACTTTACACCCCAAATCGTACTTTATACCCCAAACATCGTACTTTACACCCCAAATCGTACTTTATACCCCAAACATCGTACTTTACACCCCAAATCGTACTTTATACCCCAAACATCGTACTTTACACCCCAAATCGTACTTTACACCCCAAATTGTACTTTATACCCCAAATTGTACTTTATACCCCAAACATCATACTTTATACCCCAAATTGTACTTTATACTCCAAACATCGTACTTTATACCCCAAACATCGTACTTTATACCCCAAATCGTACTTTATACCCCAAACATCATACTTTATACCCCAAACATCGTACTTTATACCCCAAATCGTACTTTATACCCCAAACATCGTACTTTACACCCCAAATCGTACTTTATACCCCAAAAATCGTACTTTATACCCCAAATCGTACTTTATACCCCAAATCGTACTTTATACCCCAAACATCATACTTTATACCCCAAACATCGTACTTTATACCCCAAATCGTACTTTATACCCCAAACATTGTACTTTATACCCCAAATATCGTACTTTATACCCCAAACATCGTACTTTACACCCCAAATCGTACTTTATACCCCAAACATCGTACTTTATACCCCAAATCGTACTTTATACCCCAAACATCGTACTTTATACCCCAAATCGTACTTTATACCCAAAACATCGTACTTTATACCCCAAAACATCATACTTTATACCCCAAACATCGTACTTTATACCCCAAATCGTACTTTATACCCCAAACATCGTACTTTATACCCCAAATCGTACTTTATACCCCAAAACATCGTACTTTATACCCCAAATCGTACTTTATACCCCAAAACATCGTATTTTATACCCCAAACATCGTACTTTATACCCCAAATCGTACTTTATACCCCAAACATCGTACTTTATACCCCAAAACATCGTACTTTATACCCCAAATCGTACTTTATACCCCAAACATCGTACTTTATACCCCAAATCGTACTTTATACCCCAAACATCGTACTTTATACCCCAAATCGTACTTTATACCCCAAAACATCATACTTTATACCCCAAACATCGTACTTTATAACCCAAACATCATACTTTATACCCCAAACATCGTACTTTATACCCCAAATCGTACTTTATACCCCAAACATTGTACTTTATACCCCAAATATCGTACTTTATACCCCAAACATCGTACTTTACACCCCAAATCGTACTTTATACCCCAAATCGTACTTTATACCCCAAACATCGTACTTTATACCCCAAATCATACTTTATACCCCAAACATCGTACTTTATACCCCAAACATCGTACTTTATACCCCAAATCGTACTTTATACCCCAAACATCGCACTTTATACCCCAAATCGTACTTTATACCCCAAACATCGTACTTTATACCCCAAATTGTACTTTATACCCCAAACATCGTACTTTATACCCCAAATCGTACTTTATACCCCAAATCGTACTTTAAACCCCAAACATCGTACTTTATACCCCAAATCGTACTTTATACCCCAAACATCGCACTTTATACCCCAAATCGTACTTTATACCCCAAACATCGCACTTTATACCCCAAATCGTACTTTATACCCCAAACATCGCACTTTATACCCCAAATCGTACTTTATACCCCAAACATCGTACTTTATACCCCAAATTGTACTTTATACCCCAAACATCGTACTTTATACCCCAAATCGTACTTTATACCCCAAACATCATACTTTATACCCCAAACATCGTACTTTATACCCCAAATCGTACTTTATACCCCAAACATCGTACTTTACAGCCCAAATCGTACTTTATACCCCAAACATCGTACTTTACACCCCAAATCGTACTTTACACCCCAAATTGTACTTTATACCCCAAACATCATACTTTATACCCCAAATCGTACTTTATACCCCAAAACATCATACTTTATACCCCAAACATCGTACTTTATACCCCAAAACATCGTACTTTATACCCCAAACATCGTACTTTATACCCCAAATCGTACTTTATATCCCAAACATCGTACTTTATACCCCAAATCGTACTTTATACCCCAAAACATCGTACTTTATACCCCAAACATCGTACTTTATACCCCAAATTGTACTTTATACTCCAAACATCGTACTTTATACCCCAAACATCGTACTTTATACCCCAAATCGTACTTTATACCCCAAACATCATACTTTATACCCCAAACATCGTACTTTACACCCCAAATCGTACTTTATACCCCAAACATCGTACTTTACACCCCAAATCGTACTTTATACCCCAAACATCGTACTTTATACCCCAAATCGTACTTTATACCCCAAATCGTACTTTATACCCCAAACATCATACTTTATACCCCAAACATCGTACTTTATACCCCAAATCGTACTTTATATCCCAAACATTGTACTTTATACCCCAAATATCGTACTTTATACCCCAAACATCGTACTTTACACCCCAAATCGTACTTTATACCCCAAACATTGTACTTTATACCCCAAATCGTACTTTATACCCAAAACATCGTACTTTATACCCCAAAACATCATACTTTATACCCCAAAACATCATACTTTATACCCCAAAACATTGTACTTTATACCCCAAACATCATACTTTATACCCCAAAACATCATACTTTATACCCCAAAACATCATACTTTATACCCCAAACATCGTACTTTATACCCCAAAACATCATACTTTATACCCCAAACATCATACTTTATACCCCAAATCGTACTTTATACCCCAAACATCATACTTTATACCCCAAATCGTACTTTATACCCCAAACATCGTACTTTATACCCCAAATCGTACTTTATACCCCAAACATCGTACTTTATACCCCAAATCGAACTTTATACCCCAAAACATCATACTTTATACCCCAAACATCGTACTTTATACCCCAAATCGTACTTTATACCCCAAACATCGTACTTTATACCCCAAATCGTACTTTATACCCCAAAACATCGTACTTTATACCCCAAATCATACTTTATACCCCAAAACATCGTATTTTATACCCCAAACATCGTACTTTATACCCCAAAACATCATACTTTATACCCCAAACATCGTACTTTATACCCCAAAACATCGTATTTTATACCCCAAACATCGTACTTTATACCCCAAATCGTACTTTATACCCCAAACATCGTACTTTATACCCCAAAACATCGTACTTTATACCCCAAATCGTACTTTATACCCCAAACATCGTACTTTATACCCCAAATCGTACTTTATACCCCAAACATCGTACTTTATACCCCAAATCGTACTTTATACCCCAAAACATCGTACTTTATAACCCAAACATCATACTTTATACCCCAAACATCGTACTTTATACCCCAAATCGTACTTTATACCCCAAACATCGTACTTTACACCCCAAATCGTACTTTATACCCCAAATCGTACTTTATACCCCAAACATCGTACTTTATACCCCAAATCGTACTTTATACCCCAAACATCGTACTTTATACCCCAAACATCGTACTTTATACCCCAAAACATTGTACTTTATACCCCAAAACATCGTACTTTATACCCCAAACATCGTACTTTATACCCCAAATCGTACTTTATACCCCAAAACATCGTACTTTATACCCCAAACATCATACTTTATACCCCAAATCGTACTTTATACCCCAAACATCGTACTTTATACCCCAAATCGTACTTTATACCCCAAACATCGTACTTTATACCCCAAAACATCATACTTTATACCCCAAACATCGTACTTTATACCCCAAAACATCGTACTTTATACCCCAAACATCATACTTTATACCCCAAATCGTACTTTATACCCCAAACATCGTACTTTATACCCCAAATCGTACTTTATACCCCAAACATCGTACTTTATACCCCAAATCGTACTTTATACCCCAAAACATCATACTTTATACCCCAAACATCGTACTTTATACCCCAAAACATCGTACTTTATACCCCAAACATTGTACTTTATACCCCAAATCGTACTTTATACCCCAAACATTGTACTTTATACCCAAAACATCATACTTTATACCCAAACCATCATACTTTATACCCCAAACATCGTACTTTATACCCCAAAACATCGTACTTTATACCCCAAACATCATACTTTATACCCCAAATCGTACTTTATACCCCAAACATCGTATTTTGTACCCCAAATCGTACTTTATAGCCCAAACATCGTACTTTATGCCCCAAATCGTACTTTATACCCCAAACATCGTACTTTATACCCCAAATCGTACTTTATACCCCAAACATCGTACTTTATACCCCAAAACATCGTACTTTATACCCCAAAACATCGTACTTTATACCCCAAACATCGTACTTTATACCCCAAACATCGTACTTTATACCCCAAATCGTACTTTATACCCCAAACATCGTGCTTTATACCCCAAACATTGTACTTTATACCCCAAATTGTACTTTATACCCCAAAACATCGTACTTTATACCCCAAATCGTACTTTATACCTCAAACATCGTACTTTATACCCCAAATCGTACTTTATACCCCAAACATCGTACTTTATACCCCAAATCGTACTTTATACCCCAAACATCGTACTTTATACCCCAAATCGTACTTTATAACCCAAACATCGTACTTTATACCCCAAATCGTACTTTATACCCCAAACATCATACTTTATACCCCAAATCGTACTTTATACCCCAAAACATCATACTTTATACCCCAAACATCGTACTTTATACCCCAAAACATCGTACTTTATACCCCAAACATCGTACTTTATACCCCAAATCGTACTTTATACCCCAAACATCGTACTTTATACCCCAAATCGTACTTTATACCCCAAAACATCGTACTTTATACCCCAAAACATCGTATTTTATACCCCAAACATCGTACTTTATACCCCTAATCGTACTTTATACCCCAAACATCGTACTTTATACCCCAAAACATCGTACTTTATACCCCAAATCGTACTTTATACCCCAAACATCGTACTTTATACCCCAAATCATACCTTATACCCCAAACATCGTACTTTATACCCCAAACATCGTACTTTATACCCCAAAACATCGTACTTTATACCCCAAACATCGTACTTTATACCCCAAACATCGTACTTTATACCCCAAAACATCGTACTTTATACCCCAAAACATCGTACTTTATACCCCAAACATCGTACTTTATATCCCAAACATCGTACTTTATACCCCAAATCGTACTTTATACCCCAAAACATCATACTTTATACCTCAAACATCGTACTTTATACCCCAAAACATCGTACTTTATACCCCAAACATTGTACTTTATACACCAAACATCGTACTTTATACCCCAAAACATCGTACTTTATACCCCAAACATCGTACTTTATACACCAAACATCGTACTTTATACCCCAAAACATTGTACTTTATACCCCAAATCGTACTTTATACCCCAAAACATCGTACTTTATACCCCAAACATTGTACTTTATACCCCAAATCGTACTTTATACCCCAAACATCGTACTTCATACCCCAAATCGTACTTTATACCCCAAACATCGTACTTTATACCCCAAAACATCGTACTTTATACCCCAAACATCGTACTTTATACCCCAAACATCGTACTTTATACCCCAAATCGTACTTTATACCCCAAACATCGTACTTTATACCCCAAAACATCGTACTTTATACCCCAAACATTGTACTTTATACACCAAACATCGTACTTTATACCCCAAAACATCATACTTTATACCCCAAACATCGTACTTTATACCCCAAAACATCGTACTTTATACCCCAAACATTGTACTTTATACACCAAACATCGTACTTTATACCCCAAAACATCGTACTTTATACCCCAAATCGTACTTTATACCCCAAACATCGTACTTTATACCCCAAACATCGTACTTTATACCCCAAACATCGTACTTTATACCCCAAACATCGTACTTTATACCCCAAAACATCGTAATTTATACCCCAAATCGTACTTTATACCCCAAACATCGTACTTTATACCCCAAACATCGTACTTTATACCCCAAATCGTACTTTATACCCCAAACATCGTACTTTATACCCCAAATCGTACTTTATACCCCAAAACATCGTACTTTATACCCCAAATCGTACTTTATACCCCAAACATGGTACTTTATACCCCAAACATTGTACTTTATACCCCAAACATCGTACTTCATACCCCAAATCGTACTTTATACCCCAAACATCGTACTTCATACCCCAAATCGTACTTTATACCCCAAACATCGTACTTTATACCCCAAACATCGTACTTTATACCCCAAATCGTACTTTATACCCCAAACATCGTACTTTATACCCCAAACATCGTACTTTATACCCCATATCGTACTTTATACCCCAAACATCATACTTTATACCCCAAACATCGTACTTTATACCCCAAAACATCGTACTTTATACCCCAAACATCGTACTTTATACCCCAAATCGTACTTTATACCCCAAACATCGTACTTTATACCCCAAAACATCGTACTTTATACCCCAAATCGTACTTTATACCCCAAACATCGTACTTTATACCCCAAATCGTACTTTATACCCCAAATCGTACTTTATACCCCAAACCGTACTTTATACCCCAAAACATCGTACTTTATACCCCAAACATCGTACTTTATACCCCAAATCGTACTTTATACCCCAACATCGTACTTTATACCCCAAATCGTACTTTATACCCCAAACATCGTACTTTATCCCCCAAAACATCGTACTTTATACCCCAAACATCGTACTTTATACCCCAAATCGTACTTTATACCCCAAACATCGTACTTTATACCCCAAATCGTACTTTATACCCCAAACATCGTACTTTATACCCCAAATCGTACTTTATACCCCAAAACATCATACTTTATACCCCAAAACATCGTACTTTATACCCCAAACATCGTACTTTATACCCCAAACATCGTACTTTATACCCCAAAACATCATACTTTATACCCCAAATCGTACTTTATACCCCAAACATCGTACTTTATACCCCAAAACATCATACTTTATACCCCAAAACATCGTACTTTATACCCCAAAACATTGCACTTTATACCCCAAATCGTACTTTATACCCCAAAACATCATACTTTATACCCCAAATCGTACTTTATACCCCAAACATCGTACTTTATACCCCAAACATCGTACTTTATACCCCAAAACATCATACTTTATACCCCAAACATCGTACTTTATTCCCCAAACATCGTACTTTATACCCCAAACCGTACTTTATACCCCAAAACATCGTACTTTATACCCCAAACATCGTACTTTATACCCCAAATCGTACTTTATACCCCAAACATCGTACTTTATACCCCAAAACATCATACTTTATACCCCAAACATCGTACTTTATACCCCAAATCGTAATTTATACCCCAAACATCGTACTTTATACCCCAAATCGTACTTTATACCCCAAACATGGTACTTTATACCTCAAATCGTACTTTATACCCCAAAACATCATATTTTATACCCCAAAACATCGTACTTTATACCCCAAACATCGTACTTTATACCCCAAAACATCATACTTTATACCCCAAAACATCGTACTTTATACCCCAAATCGTACTTTATACCCCAAAACATCATACTTTATACCCCAAATCGTACTTTATACCCCAAACATCGTACTTTATACCCCAAACATCGTACTTTATACCCCAAAACATCATACTTTATACCCCAAACATCGTACTTTATTCCCCAAAACATCATACTTTATACCCCAAACATTGTACTTTATACCCCAAACATCGTACTTTATACACCAAACATCGTACTTTATACCCCAAACATCGTACTTTATACCCCAAACATTGTACTTTATACCCCAAAACATCATACTTTATACCCCAAGCATCATACACAGACAAGATGTGAGGTCCAATCCAAAGGAATGACTGTTTATTGAACAGAAATACAGACTTTTATACACTTCAACAATAGGTCAGTCACCACATGAACAATAACCTAAATATTACCGAAAACACCACACAATGGTTAGATAACGAGGTAGAGCAGGTCCTGGCTAATCCCATCATAGAGGATCCTCCAAGAGTTAGTCAAATTAGCCAACATACAGTATAATAGAAACATTAAGTTAAATAAGCAACTAGCTACCTTGACAATGTTGTGATTAATCAGAGATCTCATTCCAGGTCAGACTGCCCGGCCCCAAGGTCACAACAAAGTACAGTATGTGACAAAAGTAAGTACACCCCTCAGTGACATTTGTGTAAATCTTTTCTTCTATCTTTTCATGTGACAACACTGAAGAAATGACACTTGTCTACAATGTAAAGTAGTGAGTGTACAGCTTGTATAACAGTGTAAATTTGCTGTCCCCTCAAAATAACTCAACACACAGCCATTAATGTCTAAACCGCTGGCAACAAAAGTCAGTACACCCCCTAAGTGAAAATCTCCAAATTGGGCCCAAAGTGTCAATATTTTGTGTGGCCACCATTATTTTCCAGCACTGTCTTAACCCTCTTGGACATGGAGGTCACCAGAGCTTCACAGGTTGTCACTGGAGTCCTCTTCCCCTCCTCCATGATGACATCACGGAGCTGGTGGATGTTAGAGACCTTGCGCTCCTCCACCTTCCGTTTGAGGATGTCCCACAGATGATCAATAGGGTTTAGGTCTGGAGACATGCTTGGCCAGTCCATCACCTTTACCCTCAGCTTCTTTATCAAGGCAGTGGTGGTCTTGGAGGTGTGTTTGGGGTGGTTATCATGTTGGAATACTGCCCTGCGGTCCAGTCTCTGAAGGGAGGGGATCATGCTCTGCTTCAGTATGTCACAGTACATGTTGGCATTCATGGTTCCCTCAATGATCTGTAGCCCCCCAGTGCCGGCAGCACTCATGCAGCCCCAGAGCATGACACTCCCACCACCATGCTTGACTGTAGACAAGACACACTTGTCTTTGTCCTCCTCACCTGGTTGCCACCACACACGATTGTCACCATCTGAACCAAATACGTTTATCTTGGTCTCATCAGACCACAGGACATGGTTCCAGTAATCCATGTCCTTAGTCTGCTTGTCTTCAGCAAACTGTTTGCGGACTTTCTTGTACATCATCTTTAGAAGAGGCTTCCTTCTGGGATGACAGCCATGGAGACCAATTTGATGCAGTGTGCGGCGTATGGTCTGAGCACTGACAGGCTGACCCCCCACCCCTACAACCTCTGCAGCAATGCTGGCAGCACTCATACATCTATTTCCCAAAGACAACCTCTGGATATGATGCTGAGCACGTGACCTCAACTTCTTTGCTGGACCATGGCGAGGCCTGTTCTGAGTGGAACCTGTCCTGTTACACCGCTGTATAGTCTTGGCCACCGTGCTGCAGCTCAGTTTCAGGGTCTTGGCAATCTTCTTATAGCCTAGGCCATCTTTATGTAGAGCAACAATTCTTTTTCTTCAGATCCTCAGAGAGTTCTTTGCCATGAGGTGCCATGTTGTACTTCCAGTGACCAGTATGAGAGAGTGAGAGCGATAACACTAAATTAACACACCTGCTCCCCATTTACACCTGAGACCTTGTAACACTAACGAGTCACATGACACCGGGGAGGGAAAATGGCTAATTGGGCCCAATTTGGACATTTTCACTTAGGGGTGTACTCACTTTTGTTGCCAGCGGTTTAGACATTAATGGCTGTGTGTTGAGTTATTTTGAGGGGACAGCAAATTTACACTGTTATACAAGCTGTACACTCACTACTTTACATTGTAGACAAGTGTCATTTCTTCAGTGTTGTCACATGAAAAGATAGAAGAAAAGATTTACACAACTGTCACTGAGGGGTGTACTTACTTTTGTGAGATACTGAACATAACACACTCCATCCCACGATAGTTTGCTAGCAGACAATAGGTGAATTATTTAGCACAATAAACACATAACAAACAGTGATCTCACTCTACCTCAGACTAGTAGGCTACAGAAGACCCAGGGCTGTCCAGATCTCATTAATCAGCTTTCTTTTTACATAAATCGGCTTACTGAGTTTCAGGTTGGCAGAGACCATCATGGCTTCCTTGATTGTTAAGTGTAATAATGTCCTTTTGCATTATATAACAGGACATCTTCCTAAAATGCTTGTAGCTCCCTCAAATGCCAGGGCCCATAGTCAGTAGGCAAGAGGCTAGCATTCAGTCCCCTCCAAAAGCCTCTGTCCCGGGTGAGTCTATCACAATTCCTATATTACAATAAGTGGCACCAATGGCTAAGGGACCTGAGGTAGCATGTAGTAAGTAGGGTGATTTCTAAGGGCCGATATCTGTTTAAGCTTTGGTCAGTGAGCAATGATCTTGTTTGTGATCAGTCTGCTTCATATTCTTATACCATTTCTATGGAAGGTTGGGGCTCCTATAATCCCATTGTGATGACAGAATTAGGCCTTGACCATAAATCTACCTTTTGTTTCTGGATTTGGTGACACACGGAGTGTAACAACCAGAAATGACGACACAGTTGACGTTCTCAAGTGGAATTATTGTGGCCTAGTCCACACAAATCACGGGTTTAGGTGTGGTGACAATATTTGGGTGAGGAGAACGCTGAATTCCACGAATGTTTCAGTCCAGACCAAATTGTTTGGCTAATCAAACCAAGAGAGATTTGCTCCTGTAGCCATCGCCTGGATTACAAAGGCATTTCTACATTTCCTTTGGCAGAAGAAGAGTCTGCAAAGTGATGAACAAGCTATACTTGTCTCGGGTTGATGGAGGAATCAGTTTCCGAAATAGTTGTGGCTGTGATCTAGCCAGCATTTCCAGACTTGTTAAGGACATGGTGATGGAGAGATTAGGTTTCTAGAATGAGTCTTGGTGCTGCTGGTGCAAGTCAGTATTTCTTCTCAAATAGTTTTGTTTTTTATTTTTCTTATTATAGGTATTTATAAACTGCCAACAATTTTACACAACGGGGTGGATTTACTAAAGGCAGAAAGACTTTGCACTCTTCAAGTGCAGTTGCTCCAGAGCTTAATACATGAGGAAGAGCCCTGTTGATGTTCATCGTCCATTCATGTGAAAGCAAGATTAATTTCCCTTTCATGTGATTAGATATTCTATATGCATGTATATATCTATATCTATATATATATATATATATATATGCAAAGTGAAGCTTCACCTCATTTACCAATTTTCGGGAGCAACTGCACTTGCACAGTGTACAGTCTATAGGGACATGGCGAGGAGCTGTGGTGTGCACAGTTTATATGGACATGGCGGGGAGCTGTGGTGTGCACAGTCTATAGGGACATGGCGAGGAGCTGTGGTGTGCACAGTCTATAGGGACATGGCGAGGAGCTGTGGTGTGCACAGTCTATATGGACATGGCAGGGAGCTGTGGTGTGCATAGTCTATAGGGACATGGCGAGGAGCTGTGGTGTGCACAATCTATAGGGACATGGCGGGGAGCTGTGGTGTGCATAGTCTATAGGGACATGGCGAGGAGCTGTGGTGTGCACAGTCTATAGGGACATGGCGGAGAGCTGTGGTGTGCACAGTCTATAGGGAAAAATTGACCAATTGACCAACTTAATAGGCCAAATGACCAATACCTCCAAACACCATCTATTAAAAACCATGTGGACAACGTTGTTACACACATGCAACAGAACAGGGCCCCACACTCACATTCATGTCCTCTGATGAATACTCCCTGGTATCGGGCCAAGGGACAAGGCAGGGGTCTAGGGCCAACACAGTGCATGTCTAGCAAAGGGCTTATGCACTGTAAGGACACCCCTGACTCCACTTCACCGCCCTCTGGAATTCCCAATGTCCTATGGTCTCATCCAGGTAGCCAAACAGGAAGAAGAGGGGCTACACTAGGTATTAATGGCCCTACTAAGTTCCAAAGACGTCCAAAGACGGAGCTCTTTATAGAGTAGATAGAACCTCTCCTATCATCCCTGTCCCCAGAAGGGGCTCTTTGTAGAGTACATAGAACCTCTCATATCATTCCTGTCCCAAGAAGGAGCTCTTTGTAGAGTAGATGGAACCTCTCATATCATCCCTGTCCCCAGAAGGAGCTCTTTGTAGAGTACATAGAACCTCTCATATCATTCCTGTCCCAAGAACGGGCTCTTTGTAGAGTAGATAGAACCTCTCATATCATCCCTGTCCCCAGAAGGAGCTCTTTGTAGAGTAGATAGAACATCTCATATCATCCCTGTCACAAGAAGGAGCTCTTTGTAGAGTACATAGAACCTCTTATATCATCCCTGTCCCCAGAAGGAACACTTTGTAGAATACAGGCATACCCCACTTTTAAGTACACAATGGGGTTTATTTACTAAAGCTGGAAAGTGCAAAATCAGGCTCACTTCTGCATAGAAACCAATGAGCTTCTAACCCCAGCTTGTTCAAGTAAGCTTTGGTAATACAACCTGGAAGCTCATTGGTTTCTATGCAGAAGTGAGCCTGATTTTGCACTTTCCAGATTTAGTAAATAAACCCCATTGTGTACTTAAAAGTGGGGTATGCCAGTGCATAGAACCTCTTATATCATCCCTGTCCACAGAAGGAGCTCTTTGTAGAGTACATAGAATCTCTTATATTATCCCTGTACCCAGAAGGAGAACTTTGTAGAGTACATAGAACCACTTATATCATCCCTGTCCACAGAAGGAGCTCTTTGTAGAGTACATAGAACCTCTCATATCATTCCTGTCCCCAGAAGGAGCACGTTGTAGAGTACATAGAACCTCTTATATCATTCCTGTCCCCAGAAAGAGGTCTTTATAGAGTACATAGAACCTCTTATATCATCCCTGTCCCCAGAAGGAGCTCTTTGTAGAGTACATAGAACCTCTTGTATCATCCCTGTCCCCAGAAGGAGCTCTTTATAGAGTACATAGAACCTCTTATATCATCCCTGTCCCCAGAAGGAGAACTTTGTAGAGTAGATAGAACCTCTTATATCATCCCTGTCCCCAGAAGGAGCTCTTTGTAGAGTACATAGAACCTCTTATATCATCCCTGTCCACAGAAGGAGCTCTTTGTAGAGTACATAGAACCTCTTATATCATCCCTGTCCCTAGAAGGAGCTCTTTGTAGAGTACATAGAACCTCTTATATCATCCCTGTCCCCAGAAGGAGAACTTTGTATAGTACATAGAACCTCTTATATCATCCCTGTCGTCAGAATGAGTACTTTGTAGAATACATAGAACCTCCTGTATCATCCCTGTCCACAGAAGGAGCTCTTTGTAGAATACATAGAACCTCCTGTATCATCCCTGTCCACAGAAGAAGCTCTTTGTAGAATACATAGAACCTCTTATATCATCCATGTCCCCAGAAGGAGCTCTTTGTAGAGTACACAGAACCTTGTATATCATCCATGTCCCCAGAAGGAGCTCTTTGTAGAGTACACAGAACCTTGTATATCATCCCTGTCCCCAGAAGGAGCTCTTTGTAGAGTACATAGAACCTCTTATATCATTCCTGTCCCCAGAAGGAGCTCTTTGTAGAGTACATAGAACCTCTTATATCATCCCTGTCCCCAGAAGGTGCTCTTTATAGAGTACATAGAACCTCTTATATCATCCCTGTCCCCAGAAGGAGAACTTGTAGAGTACATAGAACCTCTTATATCATCCCTGGCCAAGAAGGAGCTCTTTATAGAGTACATAGAACCTCTTATATCATTCCTGTCCCCAGAAGGAGCTCTTTATGGAGTACGTAGAACCTCTTGTATCATCCCTGTCCCCAGGAGGAGCTCTTTATAGAGTAAATAGAACCTCTTATATCATCCCTGTCCCCAGTAGGAGCTCTTTGTAGAGTAGATATAACCTCTCATATCATCCCTGTTCCCAGAAGGAGCTCTTTGTAGAGTAGATAGAACCTCTCATATCATCCCTGTCCCCAGAAGGAGCTCTTTGTAGAGTAGATATAACCTCTCATATCATCCCTATCCCCAGAAGGAACTCTTTGTAGAGTAGATATAACCTCTCATATCATCCCTGTCCCCAGAAGGAGCTCTTTGTAGAGTAGATAGAACCTCTTATATCATCCCTGTCCCCAGAAGGAGCTCTTTGTAGAGTAGATATAACCTCTCATATCATCCCTGTCCTCAGAAGGAGCACTTTGTAGAGTACATAGAACCTCTTATATCACCCCTGTCCCCAGAAGGAGCTCTTTGAAGAGTAGATAGAACCTCTCATATCATCCCTGTCCCCAGATGAAGCTCTTTGTAGAGTAGATAGAACATCTCATATCATCCCTGTCACAAGAAGGAGCTCTTTGTAGAGTACATAGAACCTCTCATATCATTCCTGTCCCAAGAAGTAGCTCTTTGTAGAGTACATAGAACCTCTTATATCATCCCTGTCCCCAGAAGGAGCTCTTTGAAGAGTAGATAGAACCTCTCATATCATTCCTGTCCCCAGAAGGAGCTCTTTGTAGAGTACATAGAACCTCTCATATCATCCCTGTCCCCAGAAGGAGCTCTTTGTAGAGTACATAGAACCTCTTATATCATCCCTGTCCCCAGAAGGAGCTCTTTGAAGAGTAGATAGAACCTCTCATATCATTCCTGTCCCTGGAAGGAACACGTTGTAGAGTGCATAGAACCTCTTATATCATCCCTGTCCCCAGAAGGAGCTCTCAAACAATTTGAGGGATGAAAGCATTGAACCTGCCGATGCTTAGAAGCCCATCTGCGGGAATACTGGAGAAGACAGCCTTGCCTCGTTAATCAAAAGGTATTGTAATATTATTGCATCGTCACAAATCCAAATCAAAGGGAATTCTTCTGTACTCTGTCACTGACATGGAACCAGTTCAGAGCATGTGAAGTCCTTATCTCCATAATGTCCCCCCATAGGTGCTATTAGATCAGCATGACAGCCCGGCAATCTGCCTTCACACATGGAGAATGGCGTGTCATTTTCACATTTGTAAATTGCAGTTGTTGACTCTTACAATTATTTTTTCAACACAAAAATGATTCAGAAATTGGAACTGTCTTGATTTTACGCGCTTTAATGTGCAAAAATCTGAGCAATCTAACATCAATCAGTTCTGCCACATGGCTCATTACATTTTCCAATAAATTCAAAAGAACACCAATAAGAAAGCAGAAATATGCAGCACCCTATCTAGTATAAACACGTTTTTCATTTTTCATGTTCTGTTCGTATGTTGGAAATCTCAGAAGATTGTTCTCAAGGGATGCACTTTCCCTGTCTCTTCCCACTAAATCCTTCCAGTACCTGAATTCTTCACATCATAAAAAAACAAGGACACAGATTACACGAGTAAGGGGAAAATGATTGCCACTACCCGAGCAAAATGTATTTTCTAAGTGAAATGAGGATCTTTGGTTCCCTTCCCTGCAACAGTTGCAGCAATGTTCTCTATCTCTGCCCGGGATTTTTCCTCACCTCTGAGGACCTTCTCATTGGAGTGTATGAAGGCTTGTTAAATTGTACTTATTTTTTTTTTCTAGAAGAATGTTTATTAATTGTAGCAGTATATGAATGAAGAAATCAAGACTCCGGTGTTGCTTTTATGTATGCATGGTATGGAAAATAAGGGAAAACATAAAAATTTGATTTCACCCATTATGGGGATAGGTAGAGCAATAGTGGATTCATTGTACTATGAGCCCTGAGTGGCTTCCAGAGCACAGGTCCCTCACCAGTTTGTGGATGGGCCATTCCCCATGTACATGGGGGTACCTTTCATGCTCATCAATGTCTGGGACCAGGTGGGGGCTGAGGTCATGTGAGAACCCAACATTAAGGCAGTTCCCTGACTTGGAGATGAGCCATGTCGCTGTGTGCAGCAATAAAATTACAGAGTTCCTCTGAAATGTGCTGTCCCGTGTCACACACGCTGTTGCCTGACAAATATTGCATTCAGGAGGGACACTGCTGAGCTTGTGCCCTCTCCACCAGTCCAGCGTTCCTCTGCCACCTCGCTCCCAGTGACCGAATGGGGTCCCACCAAGCACATAGCGTGGACTCCAGGCGTGCACTTGTTAACTCCTTCCTTTGGCACAATATGGCCAGGCTATGGGTCTCTGTAACACAGGTTCAGTTACAGATGCTACAGGAGACCAACTGCTGGGGAGGGAGCCGGAGCACTGACCCCTCTCACTACTGGAGGACATGCCATCTGCCCCAGGTACCACACCTCATCCCTGACTGCCATGTACCTTGCATTGGTCCTTTGTTACTCATAGCAACTGCATTACTTCTCCCACTTGTATTGCTGAGTAAACTCTTTGTAGTGGTTTTACTTCATACCCCACATGTGTTCTACTGACCCTAATTTTTTTTTAATACGCCAGAACCAACATGCACCCCTATAAATTTTTTTTTTCAATAAAAGTTTATTGAGTTTTACAGTTTTACAAAGTATATGTGACATACGTCTCAATCTGTGCGTTTACAAACTCATAGCGTATATGCAGTGTTCAAAGTAGTACATTCACAGACGGGCGTTAGGTAAGCCACTTTAAAGCGAGAAGATAACGTTCTAAAAGTCAACAATCAACAATTAGAATTCCTGAACTGAAAGCAGTAAACTTGTGCTAAGATATTGCTGCTGGGGGGGGCGGGTCTGCATAGGGTCCACGGTCACGTCCGGACACGGCAAGTGAAGAAACCCCGAGTCCATTCACCCCCAAAAGGGGATCATTTCTGTGAATGGGTCGGGAGCGGAAGTTGTTGGGTCAGTGGTACCAATGACTAATGAGTAATGTGGGTTATGAAGCGGTGCCACTGAGTGACCTGGTTCTTTGCAGCCGAGTGTTGTGCAAGATAGAGTGGCTGGGGTATTCGTACCCCTGTGTCACAGGGATGTAAGAGGAGAGAGTATGCTCAAGTGGATAATTGTCCATGTTGTCTGTGAGAAGGGTGGGGGTAGGGTCTCAACTGAGACGGGGAGAGGGGTGTAGGAAGGACCAGGGGGTAAGGCGGCCAGGCCAAGTCAGGGAGTTAGGGTTATGCTGCAAAATGTGTTCAGAGCGTGGTGTGTGGAAGAGTGGTAGGTTGGGAGGTTGTCGGGGATGATTGGCGGAAGTGTAGCCAGCTCGCCCAGGTGGTGTTAAATTTGGTAGGGTTGTCGTTGGCTTGACAGATAAGATTCTCCATTTCTGCTATTTTGTCAACCCTCCGGATCCAGTCTTGAACCGATGGGGGTGACGTGTTCCTCCATAAAGCGGGGACACATAGATTAGCTGCATTGATTAAGTGTATGGTAAGTGATTTTTTGTAGGTGCCTGGGGCGACAGGAGTGTGATGAAGTAGGTATCTTTCGGGGGTGAATGCCGGTGTAAAAGTGGTTATTTGGGTAATTAACTGGTGTATCGCCTGCCAGAATGGTTGGATGAGGCTGCAATTCCACCAAATGTGCAATAAGGTGCCTTTGGCAGAACCGCACCTCCAACAGGTTGGGGGTATGGATGGGTGAAAATGGTGTACTCTGTCATGTGTTCTGTACCATTTAGAGAATACTTTATATCGGTTTTCTTGCGTTAAGACATTTATAGATCCCTTATGCATGAGGGTGAAGATGGAATCCCATTCCTGCGGGGATAGATCCAGCGAGAGTTCCGATTCCCATTGCTGAACCAGTTTGTCATTTTTGACTATGTGCTGTGAGAACAGGAGAGAGTAGGTGGTGGAAATGAGGTGGCCCTGGGGTTCGGTGTCTAGGCAAGTTAGTTCCAGTGGGGTTTGGTCTCTGCTGTAAGGGGAGTCCCTGCTATGTGTCTGAAAAAAATGTCTCAATTGTAGGTACTTAAAAAAAGGTAAGTGAAAGCCAGAAAGTGTCGAACCAAGTTCCGTGTGGGTGAGTAGTGAACCATTGCGAAAACAGCTATGAGCTCTTACTGGAGTGGTGACCGAGTCATGGGCAGGGTCTGTATGTACTAGACCCCGGGGGAATTCTGGGTTGTTAGTTAGTGGGGTCATGGGACCCGGTGTTGGAAGCATGTGAAGTGTATTGCAAGCCCTTTTGAAAATTGCGAGGGTGGCGCCAATGAAAGGGTGAGAGGAGAAGGCTTCTGGTATGTGTCTGCTATCGACCCATGGAGAGTTCACGATCGGAAGGCTCGCAAATGAGTCTTCTAATTCAACCCAGTCTTTGGCCGGCCGGTGTTTGTGCCAGTCCACCAATCTGGTCGGGTGGCAGGCCCAATGGTATTTTTGTAGATCAGGAAGTCCCAGGCCTCCTAATTGTTTGGGAAGGACTAATCTGTCCCAGCTAAGTCTTGGTTGTTTCGATGCCCATATGAAGGACCTGCAAATGCGTTTATAGGATAAGAAGAATGTGGGGGACAGCTTTATTGGTATGGCTTGAAGAAGGTACAGGATTCTGGGTAGGACGTTCATCTTTAGTATGGCGATCCTGCCCATCCAAGAGAAGGATCCCCGATGCCACTTCTGAAGATCCCCTTGGATGGACAGGATCAAGGGTGCAAAATTACTGGTATATAGGTTTTTTAGGTCTGAGGTGATTTTGATTCCGAGGTAAGAGATGGCCGAGGGTTCCCAGCCGAAGGGGAAGTTAAGTTTGCAGAGATTTACCGTGTCAGGGGGTAGAGTAATGTTGAGGGCTTTGGATTTGTTGAAGTTGATTCTCAGGTTAGAGAGGGTTTTGAAGAATTCGAAATCAGCTAGAAGATTGGGGATGGTTGTGATGGGGTCAGTCAGGAACAGTAGTATATCGTCCGCGTATGCGGCTAATTTGTAGGACTTATGGTGCATGTCGACACCTCTGATAGTGGGGTTATCTCTCAATTTGCGAAGCATGGGTTCAAGGGTCAGTATGAATATAAGTGGTGACAGGGGGCACCCTTGACGGGTTCCATTGGAAACAGAGAAGGCGTCCGACAGCGTGCCGTTAATTCGTAATCTGGCAGTTGGGGAGGCATAGAGGGCCATGATCATTGTGAGCATGCGCGGGGGCAACCCTATCGCCTGAAGGGTGGCCTCCATGTAGTCCCATGCCACCCTGTCGAACGCCTTCTCTGCATCCAGCGAGAGAAAAAACCCTTTGGTGGATGTTCTTGTGAGCCAGTGGTGTATGTTCAATGCTTTAGTGGTGTTGTCCCTAGCTTCACGGCCGGGGACAAAGCCAACCTGTTCTAGTGAAATTAGAGATGGTATGAAAGGTAGGATTCAGTTAGCTAACGCTTTCGCGTATAGCTTGAGGTCTACGTTAAGCAGAGAGATGGGGCGGTAGTTTGTCATTTGCATGGGATCCTTGTCTTTTTTGTGCACCCCTATAAATTACTTCAGGTCAAGCTTAGAAAAGTTGATGCAACTTTTACTTGCGTTAGTAGAATAGCACAGTCCAACATGAACAGTAACAAAGTAATGTCCCTAACTAATCGCACGGTACATATGTGAATAGCCTCTGTGATGGAACCTGGACACCCTGACTGGGTATCTCCGCCAAGAAGCTGCTTTCCAATGCACTGGAACATGAGACCAGTGAATTCTGGCTATAGTTACCCCAAGAACAATGCAACACCAATTTTGGAGTAAACCAGAATAACTCTTTATTTGAACAAGTATACAGGATTTTATACACTTGAGAAGGACATTTCCCCCTCCTGATCAGATTACCCTAACAATACTACTTGTACACAGGAATATAGTTACAACAACCAACATATACTATACATGACATTAATTAGCTATCTGGATGACTTAGAGGTCTGACCTTCCAAGTCAGACTTGCCATCTTCTAGCTCAGAAGGTACATCATCATAAGTATAAACACAGAACACCTTCACACAATAGCAGAAGCCCTCAGTAGCAGAAGGACCGGCTCCTACATTGAACACTATGGAATCCATATCTAAGCAATGTTTTGATTAATCAGGGATTGTAGATGGCGTGGCAACAGTCTACAAAGTTCATACAATGTTCCATCATTCTGATACAGTGGAATTCATGAGGAATTTAATCATAGATTTCTTGAGGGATATTGTTGATAAATATTACTGTTCCATTTTCTTGTGTACCCTGTGCCCCTAATAGACACAGGTTGACTTAGACATAAGAGGGTATGGAGAGCTGAAACAAAGGTTTCCCTTAACAAACCAGGACTCATAGTCAGTAGGCAAGAGGCTAGCATTCAATCCCCTCCAAAAGCTAAAGTCCCGGGTGAGTCTGTCACATTGATCACAGCCTCCATAGAAACTCATGTTATTTAATTTGTCATGCAACTACATGCGAATCAGAAATTACAATAGTGTGAACGAGTGCTAACTCGTCACTAAGAAGAATTACATCATTGATGCAGCTCTTCAACTAAGGCTTCATGTACACTTGGCCATAATTTACAACAGCCATGGGAAAACGCAAAACGCTGCAAAATTGCCAGAAAATCCTGTCACAACCTGACACATTTTGTGTTTTCCCGTGGCCGGCGGTCAAAGCGTTCCTATCCTGAACGTGGTTTTTCCACATTCAGGAGGGGGAGGTTGAGGGAGGTTGAACCTCACCTAAATGCAGCAGCTCCTAAACTCTGCTAAAAGCCCATGTGTACATGGACACATAGGCTTTTATGGAGTTGAGTTTAGGAACTTTGGTAAAAAAAAAAAAAAAAAAAAAAAACGCCAAAAGCTCCTAAACTCAAGTTTAGGAGCTGCAGTGTACATGAAGCCTAACTGTCGCAGTTGGTGTTTGACGGAACTCAACACACTCGGGTTGATTTACTAACATGTTCAATTAACAAGGGAATTTTGCCTTAGCTTAGTTAATGTGGTGAAAATTCACTTTGTAAAGATTACCCAGTCACATGAAAGGAAATAGAAAAAACAGGAGAACAGCTTTTACTCCTTTCGTAAATCTTCATGAGCTGGCGCACCTTCCATTCTCACCCACAATACCCACCACATTCCTGAACATCATCACTTTACATATAAAATCATCACTTTATATCTGGAGACTAAACCTCTTACATCTAAAAAGAGAAGTCCAGCATTCTGCAGAAAGGGATATCTCAGGCATGGTGGTGGCCATGGAGTAGTTTGGGGATTTTTGCTGAACAAGGACTTGGATGGTTTGTTCTTGTCTAGCTAGATGGCTTGTTCTTCAGACCAAGACTGATCACATGACATTCTCTTCTTTTGTGGATCCAAACCAATCAGGAAAATACAAAAGGCGGGACTTTAAAGGTGATAGAATGAATCTACAACATAATCATATATAGTAAAAAATACATATTTTATTAAATGTCGAAATTGTAAAATATTACAATGACATGCAATTCATACAACTGTGCAGCCACTTGTGCTCTATATGTTTCGCCCAGAAGAGCTTCCTCGGAGACTTAAGAGTGCTGCATAAAGTTGATGCTATAAGTAAGAAAGACAAACATTTATGCATATTTACAATAAACTGTATTGTACACATATCATTACAGTTATTTTTTGGTATCTTAGACATGGTTTTTACATAAATAATTATACAAAGTATATTGAACCAAAAAAAGGCCTATCGGGTGCTTTAAAGATCAAGATTTAATTTGATGAATTTAAATCCCTACATTTGTTCATAATTAGGATGTGGTGCCTATTTCGGCCTTTCACTGCCCAAACCTTGTTCCCAATATTTCTTATTGGTTTAGAAAACACAAAAGGAGAGAATGTTGTGCATTCAGTCTTGTTTTTTTTTAAGCAGAAGCCCGAATAAGTCACTTATTGGCATAATTGTCCCAAACAGTAAATGAGCCATTGGACAGAATGACTGCACAAAAACAAAGTAAGGATTTATTTGAACCCGAATATCATCAAAGGATTGTGGCAAAGGTAGAGATCACGTCCAGCCATTGGGGGGTAAAGAAAGTGCAATGGGGGGAACTTTTCTAAACCTTGGCTCCTCATAAAGGGAAGGTCATTGAAACATCTAAGTATCTATTATTCTTTATACTTTCCCCATTTTTTTTACCAATCGTATGCTAATACTCAATCATTTTGCTGTCAGAAACTTTAAAAAACACAGAAAACCGGGAGGGGGACAAATGCATTTTTGCAGCTCTGGACACTTAAGCAAAGGATTGGCTCTAAATATAGACAGAGTAATATTTCATTATACATTCTATTAATATATCATGTAGCACAATGTTGCCAGTTAGCAGTGAGTCAGAGGTAATGGAACCAATGATGTGTGACAATGTTACAACTCCGAGGAATTTGTCTCCATACGCTCCGTCTCTGCCAGCTTTAGCTGAGTTTAGCTTGGCACTAGAATTCTGTGAACTGATCCCAATTCTGAGAGGGCACCAGCATTGTGATAGCTTATGTTGGTCTTAATTTAATTTGGTTCAGATTTAACAATGTTTATTCCCAAATAAACATTGGAAGTGCCGCGCCAGTTTTAATTTTCTATGAGTTACTTATCTAATTTTTTATTATTCTGGAACTTTAAAGGCGATCATTGCAAGTTTTCAGTGATGATCTATAAAATGGATGACTTTATGTTCGTACCGGAAGTGTTCTGAACCTTTTCCTGAATTTGGGATTCATGTATTTGTAGCACCCAGATGTTTAGGCAGGTTTGCTATCAAATTTATTTGCCAGGCGATAGTTGCCTTGGCTAATTATTAGGAGATCAATTGGTACCTTTCTAAATTTGGACTTGTTGCACCCTTTCTCTTCTGTCACTGGGTGGCACTGTAGCTGGTGACATTTGATAAGACAAGGGCTTTGCAAGCTCAGACATGAATGGATGGGGTGTCTCAGCCAATGGACAGGGATGTTATTTGGTCCCTTGGCCTGCTGGGAGAGCCTATTTATTTGGGTTTTGCCAGGTGATCAGGGTTCTGTGCCACCTGGACGGCTGTCTGAGTGGACCTGTGTTGTGCTGCCCCGGCTGCTAGGCCGGAAGCCTGAGGCCCATAACAGGGACATTTGGCTGCTAGGCTGTCTGAGGCCTATCCAGAAGCAGGAGAGCAGCGTAGGGTTTGGACTACGGGCTTGCAGTCCAACCAGAAGTAGCGGTTCAGCTGGACAAGGAACCAGCTGTGGTCAGAGATAAAAGGGGAAGCTGTCGCCACTAAGGGTCCATCAACAATGTTACCGGAGGTCACCGTGAGTGTCAGTAAAGTCAGTACCAGAGTGGCCTTTTCATCAGCCGGGAATAGTGAAGAAGTGGAAAGCTTTAGTGAGTGCCAAGCCAGGGACCTAGCAGGTCAGCAGAGGTAACGCTTGCAAAGAATCAGTGAGTGCCAAGCTTGGGACCCAGCAGGACAGCAGAGGTGACGATTGAAGAGTATCAGTAAGCGCCAAGCCTGGGACCTAGCAGGGAAGCGGTGGTGATGATTGAAGGGTATCAGTGAGCGCCAAGCCCGGGACCTAGCAGGTCAGCAAAGGTGACGATTGAAGAGTATCAGTGAGCGCCAAGCCTGGGACCTAGCAGGACAGCAGAGGTGACGATTGAAGAGTATCAGTGAGCGCCAATCCCGGGACCTAGCAGGTCAGCAGAGGTGAAGATTGAAGAGTATCAGTGAGCGCCAAGCCCGGGACCTAGCAGGTCAGCAAAGGTGACGATTGAAGAGTATCAGTGAGCGCCAATCCCGGGACCTAGCAGGTCAGCAGAGGTGAAGATTGAAGAGCATCAGTGAGCGCCAAGCCCGGGACCTAGCAGGTCAGCAGAGGTGACGATTGAAGAGTATCAGTGAGCGCCAAGCCCGGGACCTAGCAGGGAAGCGGTGGTGACGATTGAAGAGTATCAGTGAGCGCCAATCCCGGGACCTAGCAGGTCAGCAGAGGTGACGATTGAAGATTGTCAGTGAGCGCCAAGCCCGGGACCTAGCAGGTCAGCAGAGGTGACGATTGAAGAGTATCAGTGAGCGCCAAGCCCGGGACCCAGCAGGACAGCAGAGGTGACGATTGAAGAGTATCAGTGAGCGCCAAGCCTGGGACCCAGCAGGTCAGCAAAGGTGACGATTGAAGAGTATCAGTGAGCGCCAAGCCTGGGACCCAGCAGGTCAGCAGAGGTGAAGATTGAAGAGTATCAGTGAGTGCCAATCCCAGGACCTAGCAGGTCAGCAGAGGTGATGATTGAAGAGTATCAGTGAGCGCCAAGCCTGGGACCCAGCAGGTCAGCAGAGGTGAAGATTGAAGAGTATCAGTGAGTGCCAATCCCGGGACCTAGCAGGTCAGCAGAGGTGACGATTGAAGAGTATCAGGGAGTGCCAATCCCGGGACCTAGCAGGTCAGCAGAGGTGACGATTGAAGATTGTCAGTGAGCGCCAAGCCCGGGACCTAGCAGGTCAGCAGAGGTGACGATTGAAGAGTATCAGTGAGCGCCAAGCCCGGGACCTAGCAGGACAGCAGAGGTGACGATTGAAGAGTATCAGTGAGCGCCAAGCCCGGGACCTAGCAGGTCAGCAGAGGTGAAGATTGAAGAGTATCAGTGAGCGCCAAGCCCGGGACCTAGCAGGTCAGCAGAGGTGACGATTGAAGAGTATCAGTGAGCGCCAAGCCAGGGACCTAGCAGGTAAGCAGAGGTGACAATTGAAGAGTATCAGTGAGCGCCAAGCCCGGGACCTAGCAGGGAAGCGGTGGTGACGATTGAAGAGTATCAGTGAGCGCCAAGCCTGGGATCCAGCAGGTCAGCAGAAGTGACGATTGAAGATTGTCAGTGAGCGCCAAGCCCGGGACCTAGCAGGTCAGCAGAGGTGACGATTGAAGAGTATCAGTGAGCGCCAAGCCCGGGACCTAGCAGGTCAGCAGAGGTGACGATTGAAGAGTATCAGTGAGCGCCAAGCCCGGGACCTAGCAGGGAAGCGGTGGTGACGATTGAAGAGTATCAGTGAGCGCCAAGCCCGGGACCTAGCAGGACAGCAGAGGTGACGATTGAAGATTGTCAGTGAGCGCCAAGCCCGGGACCTAGCAGGTCAGCAGAGGTGACAATTGAAGAGTATCAGTGAGCGCCAAGCCCGGGACCTAGCAGGACAGCAAAGGTGACAATTGAAGAGTATCAGTGAGCGCCAAGCCCGGGACCTAGCAGGTCAGCAGAGGTGACAATTGAAGAGTATCAGTGAGCGCCAAGCCTGGGACCCAGCAGGTCAGCAAAGGTGACGATTGAAGAGTATCAGTGAGCGCCAAGCCTGGGACCCAGCAGGTCAGCAGAGGTGACGATTGAAGAGTATCAGTGAGCGCCAAGCCTGGGACCCAGCAGGTCAGCAGAGGTGACGATTGAAGAGTATCAGTGAGTGCCAATCCCAGGACCTAGCAGGTCAGCAGAGGTGATGATTGAAGAGTATCAGTGAGCGCCAAGCCCGGGACCTAGCAGGACAGCAGAGGTGACGATTGAAGAGTATCAGTGAGCGCCAAGCCCGGGACCTAGCAGGTCAGCAGAGGTGACGATTGAAGAGTATCAGTGAGCGCCAAGCCCAGGACCTAGCAGGTCAGCAGAGGTGACGATTGAAGAGTATCAGTGAGCGCCAAGCCCGGGACCTAGCAGGGAAGCGGTGGTGACGATTGAAGAGTATCAGTGAGCGCCAAGCCCGGGACCTAGCAGGTCAGCAGAGGTGAAGATTGAAGAGTATCAGTGAGTGCCAATCCCGGGACCTAGCAGGACAGCAGAGGTGACGATTGAAGAGTATCAGTGAGCGCCAAGCCCGGGACCTAGCAGGACAGCAGAGGTGACGATTGAAGAGTATCAGTGAGCGCCAAGCCCGGGACCTAGCAGGGAAGCGGTGGTGACGATTGAAGAGTATCAGTGAGCGCCAAGCCCGGGACCTAGCAGGTCAGCAGAGGTGAAGATTGAAGAGTATCAGTGAGCGCCAAGCCCGGGACCTAGCAGGTCAGCAGAGGTGACGATTGAAGAGTATCAGTGAGCGCCAAGCCAGGGACCTAGCAGGTCAGCAGAGGTGACAATTGAAGAGTATCAGTGAGCGCCAAGCCCGGGACCTAGCAGGGAAGCGGTGGTGACGATTGAAGAGTATCAGTGAGCGCCAAGCCCGGGACCTAGCAGGACAGCAGAGGTGACGATTGAAGATTGTCAGTGAGCGCCAAGCCCAGGACCTAGCAGGTCAGCAGAGGTGACGATTGAAGAGTATCAGTGAGCGCCAAGCCCGGGACCTAGCAGGGAAGCGGTGGTGACGATTGAAGAGTATCAGTGAGCGCCAAGCCCGGGACCTAGCAGGTCAGCAGAGGTGAAGATTGAAGAGTATCAGTGAGTGCCAATCCCGGGACCTAGCAGGACAGCAGAGGTGACGATTGAAGAGTATCAGTGAGCGCCAAGCCCGGGACCTAGCAGGACAGCAGAGGTGACGATTGAAGAGTATCAGTGAGCGCCAAGCCCGGGACCTAGCAGGGAAGCGGTGGTGACGATTGAAGAGTATCAGTGAGCGCCAAGCCCGGGACCTAGCAGGTCAGCAGAGGTGAAGATTGAAGAGTATCAGTGAGCGCCAAGCCCGGGACCTAGCAGGTCAGCAGAGGTGACGATTGAAGAGTATCAGTGAGCGCCAAGCCAGGGACCTAGCAGGTCAGCAGAGGTGACAATTGAAGAGTATCAGTGAGCGCCAAGCCCGGGACCTAGCAGGGAAGCGGTGGTGACGATTGAAGAGTATCAGTGAGCGCCAAGCCCGGGACCTAGCAGGTCAGCAGAAGTGACGATTGAAGAGTATCAGTGAGCGCCAAGCCCGGGACCTAGCAGGGAAGCGGTGGTGACGATTGAAGAGTATCAGTGAGCGCCAAGCCCGGGACCTAGCAGGGAAGCGGTGGTGACGATTGAAGAGTATCAGTGAGCGCCAAGCCCGGGACCTAGCAGGGAAGCGGTGGTGACGATTGAAGAGTATCAGTGAGCGCCAAGCCCGGGACCTAGCAGGGAAGCGGTGGTGACGATTGAAGAGTATCAGTGAGCGCCAAGCCCGGGGACCCAGCAGGGAATCGGTTGTGATGCTTGAGGAAGATCCTGAGCACTAAAGTGGAAGAGCTCAGGGGATCCAGTGGCGATTGGATCTGAGATCTAGTGAGAGAGACGGGGAGTTTGTTGAGTGAAGACTCACAGTGAGTGATTGTGGAGTAAGCAGAGAACTGTTTGTGTTGCCAATAGTTGAATACAACTACCATAAGTAACAGCTACAAGACTATTGCCATAGGAGACAGTGGTCCTAAGTATGCAGAAGTGATGTCCGGCTGGACCTGTATATCTGTCTTCCTATAGAAGTCTCAGAGTCTGCCAATCATCATTGCATCTACTTAAAGGGGTTGTAAAGGTATAAATTTTTTCACCTTAATGCATTCTATGCATTAAGGTGAAAAAACTTTTGATAATACCGCCGCCCCCAGCCCCCCCGTTTTACTTACCTGACACCTCAAAAACTCGCCTGCGCGTTCCCGACCTCCATTCAGCCGATCAGCCTGGTCGCTGATTGGCTACAGTGGATGGATTGAAAGCAGCGCAGCCATTGGCTCGCGCTGCTGTCAATCACATCCAATGACGCGGCGCGCCGGGGGGCGGGGCCGAGTGATACAGCGAGCGGCTATAGCCGCCGGCTGTATCACGGGAGCGCGCCCGCAATAACTATCCACCATGCGAGGGAGCTCACATTAAGGTGGCTAGTTATTGCGGGGAGGAGCCGAGACAGCCGCCGAGGGACCCCAGAAAAGTAGGTTCGGGGCCACTCTGTGCAGAACGAGCTGCACAGTGAAGGTAAGTATAACATGTTTGTTATTTTTAAAGAAAAAAAAATACCTTTACAACCCCTTTAAGGGTGTCCTGAACCTAACCCTCTCTCCCCCAGTTCTGTTCAAGAGACAATAAATCTCTTTGCATTCAAAATTGTCTGGCGCCCACCGGTGCCAGCAATCAGTGCCCATTAGTGATGACAATCAGTGCCCATTAGTGATGACAATCAGTGCCCATTAGTGATGACAATCAGTGCCCATTAGTGATGACAATCAGTGCTCGCTATCAGTGTCCCCCATCATTGCCACCCATCAATGCCTATCAGTGCTTTTATCCAATTTTTAAATTGCTGCATTTGTAAGTTTCAAAAGTCGATATAAAGGAGTATACAGTAATAGTTGTGGTAAAATAGCACTTGTGGGTTTAACTGATCTTTTTTTGTATACTTCTCCTTTAAGGGGGTGTGACGGGGGTGTGTCCTATAGCTTTGTACTTTTGTTAATAAAGTGCCTTGAAAAAGTATGAGGTTCTATGCTGCTACCACTGTATTCCTTACGTCTGTCTGCTATATAATAATACCAATAATAAAAACAATTATTAAAAAGATTGATCAAAAGTATTTCCCTTTTCTGGGCTTCCTTTACAAATCAATTACCTGATTTCTTCTTGGCTGTGTTTTATATATTGTGAGATTTACTACAAAACCTAATAAACACACACTGCTAATCAATACGATCAATCACCCACCAGAAGCCAATGCTTCTTCTCCTTGCTTTGTGCACTGGTCCAAATCATTTGGTGGAGGGGGGGTTAGGGTGTAGGGGGGAGGGGGGATTTTGGTGCGGAGGGGAGGGGGGATTTTGGTGCGGAGGGGAGGGGGGGTTAGGGTGTAGGGGGGAGGGGGGATTATGGTGCGGAGGGGAGGGGGGATTTTGGTGCGGAGGGGAGGGGGGTTATGGTGCGGAGGGGAGGGGGGATTATGGTGCAGAGGGGAGGGGGGGTTATGGTGGGGGGTTGTTTTTCAGGAGTTGGCCCCTTAGTTCCAGTGAAGGGAACTCTTAAGGCAGCATACCAAGACATTTTGGACAATTTCATGCTCCCAACTTTGTCCATAAAGACATGGATGAGCGAGTTTGGGGTGGAGGAATTTGACTGGCCTGCACAGAGTCCTGACCTCAACCTGACAGAACACCTTTGGGATGAATTAGAGCAGAGACTGTGAGCCAGGCCTTCTCGTCCAACATCAGTGTCTGACCTCACAAATGCTCTTCTGGAAGAATGGTCAAACATTCCCATAGACACCCTCCTAAACCTTGTGGACGGCCTTCCCAGAAGAGGTGAAGCTGTTATAGCTGCAAAGGGCGGAGCCAACTCAATATTGAACCCTCCGGACTAAGACTGGGGGGTCATTAAAGGTCATGTGTGTGTAAAGGCAGGCGTCCCAATACTTTTGGTAATATAGTGTATATACTGTGTACACTTACCTTATAGATCACTGAGAGAGGAACTGAGCTCTTTATTCAATCTGATCAATCAGGTGGCTCTGATACAATACAACAATATTGTACAATCAGATTGTATCCTGTGTGGTCAGCATTAGATTGCATAGAAATAATACCAGGAATGGTTAATGTTAAATCTTTTATTTGATGTAAAACGAATGAATCTTGCTCATGGGGACAGCCTCTCAGTCCTGATAAAATCCTTCACCTCGGTGAGCGATAGAAGATCGAATACGAGGGTTTGGCTCACATTTCAGAACCAATTTCTCTGCAAACAGTAAAAGTTTTCCCAGCAAGCCTTTGAAAGGTTTGTGTCTCCCATCTGGGAAATAAGAAAATAACAGATGTTCTGCTTTCATCACAAACTCAGATTCAGTTACAGGCTTCACCCATCCATTGTTTCCAGGATTTCTTCACCTTCATAAAGGCGTCACGTTATTGTACCGTTCTGTGACGATCACCGATGGATATTCCAGAAGAATGGAAACCTTCAACCTGCCCAATTCAATGGCATCGTCCCAGATTTACAGAACACCTGCTCATGACAAAAATGTAAAATGTGATTAAACCCTCCAAGAGTCCCAACAGATGAATGCTTTATATTTTGTAGACAGTCTATGTGTGCACTGGGGGGGGACACTGCAACCCCCAGGATTATTCTAACTCTTTAATAAAGTGGAATGAAGGGATCACATCAATTGTACTTTTTTGTCTAAATTTTATAAGATGCAAGTATTTGTGCAAAAGCACAGGATGGCCTGGCCAGAACATGGAGACTCATAACCCTTGAGCTGGATGACCTGACTATAGCATGCCAACCAACATACTCCAATATGGATGGCCTGACCAGAACATGGAGACCCATATCCCTTGAGCTGGATGACCTGACTATAGCATGGCAACCAACATACCCCAATATGGATGGCCTGACCAGAACATGGAGACCCATATCCCTTGAGCTGGATGACCTGACTATAGCATGGCAACCAACATACCCCAATATGGATGGCCTGACCAGAACATGTAGGCCCATATCCCCTGAGCTGAATGCCCTGACCATAGCATGGCAACCAACACACCCCAATATGGATGGCCTGACCAGAACATGGAGACCCATATCCCTTGAGCTGAATGCCCTGACCATAGCATGGCAACCAACATACCCCAATATGGATGGCCTGACCAGAACATGTAGGCCCATATCCCCTGAGCTGGAAGCCCTGACCATAGCATGGCAACCAACACACCCCAATATGGATGCCCTGACCAGAACATGGAGACCCATATCCCTTGAGCTGGATGATCTGACTATAGCATGGCAACCAACATACCCTATTATGGATGGTCTGACCAGAACATGGAGACCCATATCCCCTGAGCTGGATGCCCTGACCATAGCATGGCAACCAACATACCCCAATATGGATGACCTGACCAGAACATGGAGACCCATATCCCCTGAGCTGGATGATCTGACTATAGCATGGCAGCCAACATACCCCAATATGGATGGCCTGACCAGAGCATGGAGACCCATATCCCCGGAGCTGGATGACCTAACCATAATGACCTATCTTCCCTGATCTGGATGACCTGACTAGAACATGGCAACCCAAATAATTATTATTATACAGGATTTATATAGCATCAACAGTTTGTGCAATGCTTTACAAAATGAAGGCAGACAGTACAGTTACAATACAATTTGGTACGAGAGGAATCAGGGTGCTTGTTGGAGCTTTCAATCTAAGAGGGAGGGTCAAGTGATACAAAAGGTAAAAACTGTGGGGGATGAGCTGATGAAGAAACTAAAAACACAGTGTATTAGTTAGAAGCAGGATAGACACACTAAAGACAAGGGCTTTCACAGATCATCCAAAGATGGATAGATTAGGAGATAGTCGGACAGATTGGGGTAGGGAGTTCCAAAGGGTGGGAGAAGCTCATAGTTACAAAGTTAGTCAGGTTGAAAAAAGACAAAAGTCCATCTAGTTAAACCAATAAAAGGGACAAAAAATATATTATGCAATCCCATATACATAATCCTATACCCACAATTGATCCAGAGGAAGGCGAAAACATCAGCAAAGCATTATCCAATTTTCTCCAGCAAGGGGAAAAATTCCTTCTTGATCCCCCGAGAGGCAATCAGATATTCCCTGGATCCGCTTGTGAGAAGTCCTGGAGATGAGGATGGGAGGAGGTGACAAGGGAGCTAGAGACCCAGAGGTCTTGGGAGGACTGAAGAGAGTGGTTTGGATGATATTTTGAGACTAGGTTAGTGATGTAGCTGGGGGCAGAGTTGTGGATGGCTTTGTAAGTTGTTGTTAGTACTTTGAACTTATTTCCTTGGGGGGTGAAAGGAAGACAGTGGAGGGATTGGCAGAGAGGGGTGAAGGACACTAAATGGAGACCAGTGGAGGGATTGGTAGAGAGGGGTGGGGGACACTGAATGGAGGTCAGTGGAGGGATTGGTAGAGGGGGGTGGAGGACACTGAATGGAGACCAGTGGAGGGATTGGCAGAGAGGGGTGGAGGACACTGAATGGAGGCCAGTGGAGGGATCGGCAGAGAGGGGTGGAGGACACTGAATGGAGACCAGTGGAGGGATCGGCAGAGAGGGGTGTAGGACACTGAATGGAGACCAGTGGAGGGATTGGTAGAGGGGGGTGGAGGACACTGAATGGAGACCAGTGGAGGGATTGGCAGAGAGGGGTGGAGGACACTGAATGGAGGCCAGTGGAGGGATCGGCAGAGAGCAGTGAAGGACATTTAATGGAGAGCAGTGGAGGGATTGGCAGAGAGGGGTGGAAGACACTAAATGGAGACCAGTGGAGGGATAGGCAGAGAGGGGTGGAAGACACGGAATGGAGACCAGTGGAGGGATAGGCAGAGAGGGGTGGAGGACACTGAGTGGCTGCCAAGAGTCTGGCAGCAGCATTCATTATGGACTGAAGGGGGGCCTAGCCTATGTAAAGGTAATTCAATGAGGAAGGATTTGCAGTAGTCGAGACGAGAGATAACCAGGGAGTAAATTAGAAGCTTTGTGGTGTCATTCGTTAAAAAGTGGAGTATTCTGGAGATGTTGCAGAGGTTGAGGCAGCATGATTTGTACAGGGATTGGAAGTGGGCCTGAAAAGACAGTTCAGAGTCTAGGGTTACCCCTGGGGATGGACTAATAGTTGTGCCACTGATCTTTACAGAGAAAAAGATCAAGGAAAGAGGCACGTGTGGCAGGAAATATTGTGAACTCGGTTTCGGATAGATTGAGTTTGAGGAAGTGAAGTGGTGTGACATGCAGGCTATGTCTGTTAGTAAATTAGTGATGGGTGAGGTGACTGATGGAGTGAGCTAAGGGTTAGAGAGATACATTTGGGTATCATTAGTATAGAAATGGTATTGGAAACCATGGGAAGCTATCAGCTGACCCAGTGAAGAGGTGTAGATCTAGAATAGGAGAGGTCCAAGGACAGAACCTTGGGAGACCACGATGGTAAAAGAAGTAGAAGAGAAGGAAGTGTGCGGTTACCCAAAGACCACAAGATGTATGGCCCGACCAGAACATGGCGACTCAAATCCCCGAGCTGTATGGCCTGATCAGGGCATGGCAACCCATATCCCCTGAGATGGATGCCCTGACCAGAACATGGCAAACCAAATAAACCAAAATGGATAGCCTGACCAGAACTTGGTGACCCATCTCCCTTGAACTGGATGACCTGACCAGAAGTTTGCACCTCAAATACCCCAAGAGGGATGGCCTGACCAGGGCATGGTGACCCATATCCCCTGAGCTGAATGACCTGACCAGAATATGGTAACCCAAATACCCCGGGCCAGATGGCCTGACCAGTACATAATGACCCATATCCCCCAAGCTAGATGGCCTGACCAGAACGAGGCGACCCATATCCTCCGAGCCAGGTGACCTGACCAGGACATAAGAACCCATATCCATCAAGCCAGATGGCCTGACAAGAACATGGGAACCCTTATCCTCTGCTTCCCTATAGGCTACTTTGGGGTTGGTGTTACGATAGGCGGGAGCCTACTAAAAGGCTAATAGCTCATTTGACAGGCAGTGCCAGGCTGTGAGGTGGTAGGAGTTAAAACATTTGTTTTTACTGACTTTGGAGAGTTGATTGGTGAATATGAACCCAGCGAAGTCAGCTAAGTACACTTTTCACCATCGTACCGTCATTTCTATAAATGACAGTACATTAGTCTATGATAGTTTGTAGCTGAGTCAAGTCAAGTTTGGCAAACAATGCTCCTTCCTGATATTGACTACACAAATACGGCATCCCCAGGGTAGTTGCACACTCTGCGTTTAGTCAGTATTTGGAAATATGTGGAATTAATTTGCACTTTACACTGTAATGTTTTGCAGAAGCCTCTGACAGTGAAAGGTGCTAGGTACGAGATATTGTTGTCTCTCCAATTTTAGATCCAGAGCGATCTCTAGTGATGCTCAGTATTTCCATGAGCTGCTCCCACAAACATGCTTACTCTGAGCGTGAAGCTGTATGTTCCTGACATATCTTTCATCTTCTCCTCATATTCCAAGATGATGCTATTACTTGCCTCCGCTCGCCGATGAAATAAGATCTCTGCACCACATACGCTACAAAGTTGGAAAGCAATTGTCCTCAACTGAAACACTGTCTGTTTAAAAGTCTTCTATTTAACTGTTCAGCTGGGATATAAGGCAGTATGGAAAATATCTAAGATCCCTCCCTATATTAAAAATCTCATGTAACCTGTGAAAAGCTAAACTGCAGTAATATGTTATGTGTAGAAAGCCAGAGGTTGTAAAAATTACCAATAAAGTGAACCTGCATTTTAAAAGAATTTTTGTCTATGTTTTGCCTTGGGTTATGGCCCAGAACATCCATAACATGCTGCTGTTGGGATAGCTATACCCAAGGCTTGCCCCACTCTTCACCTATAGCAAGCACCTTTCTGGGGCATGTTCTGTGTGTGGCCTGGTACTCAGGTTCTCCAGGAATTTTGGGGTTATCCACTGATCATAGGCAAACAGGAAGGGTGGGTTGTCACACATTCACAAGTGTATCCAGGCAGAGAAAAACATTCCCAAATACAGCCTTTTTTTTTTTTAAATTATCCCAAAGGTTTAAATCACCCGGATGCCAGGAGACCATATAAAGTCATAGTCAGAGGTCAGCAATAAGATCAACTGCAGTACATTATACAGAATTGCCCCCATGTGTAGTAAGGTCTTCAGTGGTTTACCAGATCATAAGCCTGGTGTCCTTTTAAAGGACTGTGGGTGCATAGGTGTGTGCCAAGGTACAGGACTGTTGGCTAGAAGGCAAGAGGATTTAAGTGGTACAACAACAGCAGACAAAGTCAGCTACAGTAATTCCACAGAAAGTGGTAGAAAGCCTAGTGTGATGATGCATTGATGGAGACCACAAAAAGGACTGCTCACTCAAGAGAGATGACCATGCTAAGGACAACCAGGATGCCTGGTTAGAATAATATAAAGCAGGCTTTCTGCACACAACTTTCTAGGTATAGACATCCTATCTGTCCTTTGAGTCTCTTAGCAAGCTGCTTTTTGCCTCGGTGGATGGAAAGTATACATGTAACGGTGGAGGTGGTGTGTGCAGTGTTGAGAGTTGGGGTGGCAGACGTTTTAGGCATAAAAGTGGGAAAGCCTCTCTTCCTTTTGACAATCAAAGCATTTATCAACTAACAAGATCATTCACCCTGTTCATTGTTGTAAAGCGTTTCAATATCAGCCAATTTTCTTTATCTTACGTGATGATAGTTCGCAAAAATGTTGTTGGTCATGAAGGACTGTTATGATGTTTGATATCTCCAAGTCTCACTTGTGATCTTGCCAGTTTCCAGGGTACACGTATAACCAACCAACATGGTGACCCCTGTATATTTATATTATACATTGTTCTGTCCCTTGTCTGTAGGTTGCAGAGCCCATTATTCTCCACACTAATCTGAAGACTGCTGCCATGGCACTCCTCATAAGAGCCAGCATATATCTTTTATTTCCTAAATAGCCTTTCTGTACAAAGAAAGGGACTCTTCAGGCCCATGGTGTAAATCACCATACTTAGTTCCTCTAGGCTTGCCAGGTGTCTCCGGGGTATGTCTGTTTCCAGCAAATGTCTTGGACAGCAATTTGTTACTGCTGTGAGCTCCAAATTTTATTCCTTTCTAGAATGTAGGTTTGTAAAACTCGTGATACATGACCCACACTTTGAAAAACATGGTGCTACTATTTTGGAAAACATTTCATCTTTCAACATGTGGGCTTTTTTTTTAAAGATTAGTAACTTTCTATTAATGAGAACATGTTTTATTTTACCCAAAAACATTTATAAGGCTGATATAACCAGAGAGTTGAAGTAGGAGGTGTAGATTTGAAATGTTTTATTAGCAAAATGAGGTTGTGCAGCACTTAAATATTCAGATGTTCCACCCCATATAAGTATTCATACCCCTTTAAATGCTCCACATTTTGTCACGTTACAACCAAAAACATAAATGTATTTTATTGGGATTTTATGTAATAGACCAACACAAAGTGCCACATAATTGTGAAGTGGAAGGAAAATGATGAATGATACAAATAAATATGTGAAAAGTGTGGAGGGGGCATTTGTATGGCGCCCCCCGGAGTTAATACTTTGCAGAACCCCCTTTCTCTGCAATTACAGCTGCAAGTCTTTTTGGGGGTCTCTACCAGCTTTGCACATCTAGAGAGGACATTTCTGCCCATTCTTCTTTGTAAAATATCTCAAGCTCTTTCAGATTGGATGGAGAGCGTCTGTGAGCAGCAATTTTCAAGTCTTGCCACAGATTCTCAATGTGATTTAGGTCTGGACTGTGACTGGGCCATTCTAACACATGAATATGCTTTGATCTAAACCATTCCATTGTAGCTCTGGCTGGATGTTTCGGGTCGTTGTCCTGCTGGAAGGTGAACCTCCGCCTCAGTCTCAAGTCTTTTGTAGACTCTAACAGGTTTTATTCTAAGATTGTCCTGTATTTGTCTCCATCCATCTTCCCATCAACTCTGACCAGCTTCCCTGTCCCTGCTGAAGAAAACCATCCCCACCACATGATGCTGCCACCACCATGTTTTACGGTGGGGATGGTGTGTTCAGGCCAAAAAGTTAAATTTTGGTCTCATGTGACCAGATCACCTTCTTCCACATGTTTGCTGTGTCCTCCACATGGCTTCTCACAAACTACAAACAGGACTTCTTATGACTTTCTTTCACCAATGTCTTTCTTCTTGTCACTCTTCCATAAAGGGCAGATTTGTGGAGAACACGACTAATAGTTGTCCTGTGGACAGATTCTCCCACCTGAGCTGTGGATCTCTGCAGCTCCTCCAGAGTTACCATGGACCTCTTGGCTCTTCTCTGATGAATGTTCTCCTTGCCCGGCCGGTCAGTTTAGGTGGACGGCCATGTCTTGGTAGGTTTGCAGTTGTGCCATACTCTTTCCATTCTCCGATGATGGATTGAACAGAGCTCCGTGAGATGATCAAAGCTTGGGAGATTTTTTTATAACCTAACCCTGCTTTATACTTCTCCACAACTTTATCCCTGACCTGTCTGGTGTGTTCCTTGGCCTTCATGATGCTGTTTGTTCACTAAGGTTCTCTAACAAACCTCTGAGAGCTTCACAGAACAGCTGTATTTATACTGAGATTAATTGATACAAAGGTGGACTCTATTTACTAATTAGGTGACTTCTGAAGGTAATTGGTTCCTCTAGATTTTAGTTAGGGGTATCAGAGTAAAGGGGGCTGAATACAAATGCCCCCCACACTTTTCACATATTTATTTGTATCATTTATCATTTTCTTTCCACTTCACAATTATGTGCCACTTTGTGTTGGTCTATCACATAAAATCCCAATAAAATACATTTATGTTTTTTGGTTGTAACATGACAAAGTGTGGAAAATTTCAAGGGGTATGAATACTTTTCGAATTTGTGAATTTGTATGAGAATGGCTGGCAGAGGCAAAATTATGATTGTCAATTACAGGCAGAGGTCTCATCAGAAATGATGGGTGATGGGATGAGTCAATAATCGTATAAAATATAATATACTATAATACATAATAAATAAAGAACATCTTTTGTAAAAACATAAAAGATCAGTATCTAAAGTTAAAAAAAAAAGTTAACTGGAAATGAGGGAAGGGGCAGAGCTCACCTTGTTATGTTCATAAAGACCACGACAGAAGGCACTACGGAACCTGTGCTAAGCTTTGATGAAGCTGGTGGGTGATAAACTTTGGAATCAGATGAGAGGAATTTATTAGGGATAAGAAGGGTGAACAGGTGAGGGGGGAATAACATAGGCATGCCCAAGCTCTCCAATGGAAGGGCACCAGACCGAAGGATAAGAGTCCAAATTAATTTATTAGTTTACATTAAAAAAACATCCAACAAGTTTTGGGGGTCAGAAAAAACTCCCCCTTCATCATGGCTTCAGTTAAAATAAAAATCTTGAATGGACTCAAAATGGAGTTTGTGTGAATCTGTGTGGGGAAGCTGATTGCTGGATCAGGAAAGTAACTGGCCAGTAGGATCTGTGTAAGCAATCTAGATCTTGGACTTTATAAAGAATTTGACCTATTAATTAGGAAAGGTCCAGGATTCCCATTGGTTTTATCTTCTAGTGAAGTCTTAAATAAGAAAATGTATGCGTATGACAACTTGCTGTGCATTGTTTATTGGAGGCAGGGTCGGATCCAGGGGAGGGGCAACAAGGCAATTGCCCCCCCATAGAAAATATTGCCAGCTCTGAGTCTCACATTCAGAATCAGCAGCAGTGGTGCAGAGACCCTCTTGTCATTGCACCGCCGCTGGCCTGGCCTCTACTGCCCGCTGCACTGGTTGATATCGCCTGCCACCTGGCTTCTAGTAACCAGTGACATCACGTCAGAGGAGGAGAGCGAGGCCCCAGCATTCAGAGCGGAGGATTATTTAACTTCTTCCTCCTCCACTCCTAGTGAATGCTTTCTCCACCCACATCCTCCCTCCATCTTCTCCAGCGTGGTGTAAGAAAAGGTATCTGTGCTAGCCAGCCTGCCAGGATTAGAGCAGAGCACGTCTGACGATCTACCTGTTGACCTGCATCTGCCTGAGGTGAGGGTGAGGCAGATTGCAGATGAATGAAAAAAATATAATCATTATTAGCTTATTGGTTATTTAGCCTATTCTTGTTATTTTGTAAAAAGGCTCTAATCAAGCCCTCACTGACCTCCTTAGCTTTGGGTACTGTGGAGCAATTTAAAATGTCACAGTGGAAGCACAGAAATTACAGTTCATCACCCACTGATTCCCATGGTCTCAAGGAATATGAGAATTAATTACTTTATTGTACCTGGCCTGCAGCTACAGAGGTTAGTAAATGCTCATTTTTAGTGAAGGCTCAATTTTGGTGAGGGCTCATTTTTGGTGAAGACTCATTTTCAGTGAAGGCTCAATTTTGGCGAAGGCTCTTTTTTAGTGAAGGCTCATTTTTAGTGAAGGCTCAGTTCTTTAAGCAACACCTTATTTTCTGGCAGTGACCCCCCCGAGAGTAGACTCTGGATCCGTCCCTGATTGGAGGTTCTTTCTGGGTGCTCCCCTGATACAAGTGGTAGCCAGGTTCTGTTCATTCAAGGCCGGGTCTACCACTGGGCATGACAAACTTGGGCCAAAATGTGGCAGAAGTACAAAGGGGGCTTGATTAGGGTATTAAATATGGCTTGTCTATTCTGCTCAGTCCATCACCCCATCATATTTCCAATAATATTAAAGACACCACAACAAGTTGGAGTTAAATGGCCATAGCAGCCTTTTATTAACCAAAATATAAATTAACATTTTAATCACTTATAAAACACTTAATACCACACTGTAACAAAAACATGGAGCCCCAAGGTCCTATTAGGCATCACGAGAAAGGAAAGCCAACAACAGGGAGCTGTACCTCGGACGGGTCCCTAGAACGTACCTTTTTACCCACCATAACCTAAAAGGACCTTGTACCCCGCCACACTTAACACCACGGTTTATCAAAAACATGGAGCCCCAAGGTCTTACTAGGCATCACGAGAAAGGAAAGTAACTGTGTATCACTTAATCAGGCCTCCAGTCGCAAGACCACGACTCGGAGACAACAGGCAGCTACACATCCCAACAACAGGGAGCCGCACCTCGGACGGGTCCCTACAACACACCTTTTTAACCACCTCAACCTAAAACCTTGCTGTATGACAGAGGAAAAACACAAAATCAAAATTCCCCAAACCACAAAAAACACAATTACAGGGCGGGAGGACGGGAAGATTTCCCCCACTCTTCAGACCTTTAAATGAAGACCTTCCCAGACCAGCTACCAGACAACCCCCTGCAACTCCACCCAACCCTGACCTTGACCCAGTCAGCTAACTTCTGCTGCCTATATTCTTCTAAACACCTGAAAACCCCCACCCAGATTCAAGCCCCTTTAACCACTGTCATGCCGGCCCTCCGTCCATTTCTATGTGCATTTTACTCCGGGCCTCCTTTTACCTTTTCTGGTTATTGAACATTGATGTAGAAATATGAAGGTAGGTGTAAATCTACGTAGTCACTCTTATGTACGTAAAATTCACATAGCTAGGTTAGAAACCCCAGGAAAATATTTTTCTCTATGTTAATGAAAAGTTGAAGGTTGGCAGCAGTATCTAAGAAGGAATCTTCTGAACAACATGTGAAATGGGAGACGAGAAGACGAGAAAATTCTGCTGACTAGAAGGAGCAATATTCAGTCAGCAGAGATGAATATATTAGAGGGGGGATGGGGTGAGGTCAGAGCTTCCTCCAGGTAGATAAGTATCATTGCGTGGGCCGCACATCATGGACGCCACCGGTCTCTTCAATTGCGCGCCGTCAGAGCATCACACAATAAATACATGAAATGATAGCATTTGTTCGATGGACTCCACACTGTGACACAGAAACTGGAAGCAGATGTGGAGAGAAGGATCCTTCAAACCAGAACTGTTATTTTAACCTCCACAATTTCTTCAATTTCATGTAAGAAGGATTGTTTTATTTTTACAGAGCCAGACATGGAGAAAAATAACTGCAGGCTGCAGTGCTGGACAGGATTCCCTTTAAGTGGAATGTCCTTGTGGTCATGGTGGCTCCCAATGGTGCCACAACTATTTGGTGGCATGGGATTGGGGGTGGGGGGCGGGGTTGGGGGATTGGGCAGACTTCACTTTTTAAATCAAGTAAATCAAGTAAATATTTGGGAATTTTACATTAGGATGTGTAGACAAAGATCCGCTGTACTGACCTGACCAGCGGGTGCTCATACTTGTCCCACATCGACTTATACATAGTTACATAGTAGGTGAGGTTGAAAAAAGACACAAGTTCATCAAGTCCAACCTATGTGTGTGATTATGTGTCAGTATTACATTGTATATCCCTGTATGTTGCGGTCATTCAGGTGATTATCTAATAGTTTCTTGAAGCTATCAATGCTCCCCGCTGAGACCACCGCCTGTGGAAGGGAATTCCACATCTTTGCCGCTCTTACAGTAAAGAACCCTCTACGTAGTTTAAGGTTAAACCTCTTTTCTTCTAATTGTAATGAGTGGCCACAAGTCTTATTAAACTCTCTTCTGCGAAAAAGTTTTATCCCTATTGTGGGGTCACCAGTACAGTATTTGTAAATTGAAATCATATCCCCTCTCAAGCGTCTCTTCTCCAGAGAGAATAAGTTCAGAGCTCACAACCTTTCCTCATAACTAAGATCCTCCAGACCCTTTATCAGCTTTGTTGCCCTTCTTTGTACTCGCTCCATTTCCAGTACATCCTTCCTGAGGACTGGTGCCCAGAACTGGACAGCATACTCCAGGTGCGGCCGGACCAGAGTCTTGTAGAGCGGGAGAATTATCGTTTTATCTCTGGAGTTGATCCCCTTTTTAATGCCAATATTCTGTTTGCTTTATTAGCAGCAGCTTGGCATTGCATGCCATTGCTGAGCCTATCATCTACTAGGACCCCCAGGTCCTTTTCCATCCTAGATCCCCCCAGAGGTTCTCCCCCCAGTGTATAGATTGCATTCATATTTTTGCCACCCAAATGCATTATTTTACATTTTTCTACATTGAACCTCATTTGCCATGTAGTTGCCCACCCCATTAATTTGTTCAGATCTTCTTGCAAGGTTTCCACATCCTGCGGAGAAGTTATTGCCCTGCTTAGCTTAGTATCGTCCACAAATACAGAGATTGAACTGTTTATCCCATCCTCCAGATCGTTTATGAACAAATTAAATAGGATTGGTCCCAGCACAGAACCCTGGGGAACCCCACTACCCACCCCTGACCATTCCGAGTACTCCCCATTTATCACCACCCTCTGAACACGCCCTTGTAGCCAGCTTTCATTCCATGTACTCACCCTATGGTCCATGCCAACGCACCTTATTTTGTACAGTAAACGTTTATGGGGAACTGTGTCAAATGCTTTTGTAAAATCCAGATACACCACGTCTACGGGCCTTCCTTTATCTAGATGGCAACTCACCTCCTCATAGAAGGTTAATAGAGACCATTTGTTTCTTTTCTTCACTTCCCTCCAGGTTTAGTTGGTCCCGGTCATGTGACTCACCTCCCAGGTCATGTGCTCAGTGTTCGAGCAAGTCACATGGTTGAATGATTTAATTCTTCCCGGGCTTTTCATCCAATGATAGCCTGGAGTTCTGCCATGTGACCACTGGGTGGTTCTTTACACATTTCCGGGTCACTTTCTGGTTGGCTTAGTGGTGCATGTGAACAGCAGTATTCTTTTCTCATTGGGTTCCAGAATGAGGTCTGGAACTCAGTGATCAGCTGATCACCTTACACTCAATCACTGGCCATCTTTGGATCTGAACATTGATTGGTTGTTCTGAATTGTTTGATCTCTTTGTAGTCTATAAATATTTCTGCAATGTGGGGGAGCAGATATATGCCCCTGTTGAAGACCTATTGGTCGAAACACATAGGGTTTTTTAGGCTTATCGCTCTCCACATTGCCCAGTTTTTATTTTTGTGATCACTTTTATACTTGTATGCTGGTTTTTAGAAATAAAATACCATCGTTTTTGATCTACACCATGTGGAAGCATTTTCTTTTTCCACATAATGCTTCGCTGAGAGTGGCTCCGGAGTCCTGTTGATCCTACCATCAAGATCCAGTTTGATGCACCAAGGATTGGAGGTCCATTTGGAGGTTTTCCGTCTCTTTTCTGGATCCCACCCTGGAAATCCTGGACCCTGCTGAGCTCTATACTTTGGCCATTTGTGGCACCATGTCTGTATGACTCCATGTCGCTGACATAGGAGTCCACCCATTATTGTAAGGGCACACGCACTTCTTTATTATTGATGATGCAATATCTTTGATGTCCACCATATCTAACAGTGTTCGGGTCTTCACCACTTTTCACTAGAAGATCAGCCTTGATTGGACTTTAACCCACACACCTGTATATATATTTTTTCACATTTTCCAGGGCCCCCTGGTGTTTGGTTACTCATTCACTGAGTTTATGTACATTTATTGGACACTTTGTATTTCTGATGTGTTGCATTATTTTTCTCCACCACCCCTTTCATTTATGTATTTGCTTGGTTAGCGCTGCAATATTTACCTTTCCGATTCCATATATGTTTGTCACATTTTTATGCATTTGCTTGACATCCGAACCACTTTTGGGTTTAGCAGTATTTACCCCCACTCCACTAGCTTAAGAGAAGCAAAATGACTAGAGAAAGTTCAAACAGATTTTCCTATGAGATTAAAGGGCAGTGGGGGGGATCCCCAGATTGATGGGATCGCTAACACGCTGTTGGTTTCTTATATATTTTGGAGCGTTATTGAGAAGATTAATTTGCTGAAAGTCTACGAGGGGTTCCCACCATCCCTGTGCTGAGTTCCCGGGTCTGTACACCCGCTGTGCCCATTATGAGGGGTTCTCACCATCCCTGTGCTGAGTTCCTGGGTCTGTACACCCGCTGTGCCCATTATGAGGGGTTCTCACCATCCCTGTGCTGAGTTCCCGGGTCTGTACACCCACTGTGCCCATTATGAGGGGTTCCCACCATCCCTGTGCTGAGTTCCCGGGTCTGTACACCCGCTATGCCCATTATGAGTAGTTCCCACCATCCCTGTGCTGAGTTCCCGGGTCTGTACACCCGCTGTGCCCATTATGAGGGGTTCTCACCATCCCTGTGCTGAGTTCCCGGGTCTGTACACCCGCTGTGCCCATTATGAGGGGTTCTCACCATCCCTGTGCTGAGTTCCCGGGTCTGTATACCCGCTGTTCCCATTATGAGAGGTTCCCACCATCCCTATGCTGAGTTCCCGGGTCTGTACACCCGCTGTGCCCATTATGAGGGGTTCTCACCATCCCTGTGCTGAGTTCCCGGGTCTGTACACCCGCTGTGCCCATTATGAGGGGTTCTCACCATCCCTGTGCTGAGTTCCCGGGTCTGTATACCCGCTGTTCCCATTATGAGAGGTTCCCACCATCCCTATGCTGAGTTCCCGGGTCTGTACACCCGCTGTGCCCATTATGAGGGGTTCTCACCATCCCTGTGCTGAGTTCCCGGGTCTGTACACCCGCTGTGCCCATTATGAGGAGTTCCCACCATCCCTGTGCTGAGTTCCCGGGTCTGTACACCCACTGTGCCCATTATGAGGGGTTCCCACCATCCCTGTGCTGAATTCCCGGGTCTGTACACCCGCTGTGCCCATTATGAGGGGTTCCCACCATCCCTGTGCTGAGTTCCCGGGTCTGTACACCCGCTGTGCCCATTATGAGGGGTTAATTTTGTTTATTGAAAAATCTTACAAACAACAACTTATATACAATAAAACCATAATAAATAAATAAAACATATTTACAAAATAATTGAATATGATAATACAAAACAAGAACATAATAAATGGTACAAACCAAATTGCGCACAACACAATCCCTACAGGAGAGCCAGACTAAGGAACATCACCGTCACCATGCATGTAGCCTTTTATCAAAAATATATTCATCTTGAAAATCTAGGGGAGTGAATCAAGAATACAAAGAAAAGCCGCACACCCCGAGATCAACAGGCAGCAGCTACAGAGTCCTGATATTCCTCCACGCCCTTATCCAGGCCTCCTGCTGCCACCTGCCTTTCTCAAGACCCCGAATCTTCCCAACCTCACCCAGAATGTCCTGCACCACCACTTCCACAGGGAGGATTTTACTCCGTAAGGATACCTGACACCGTGCACTCCACGTGAAATAACGGACTACTAGACTAACTAAAAAAAGTGTTTCCAAATCATAATCCCGACGAGTCTGGAATGCCCCATACACCCACTCTGCATAACTCATATGGGGGAGGAAGGGTATACTCAGAGCCCTCCCAACCCTCTTGTACACCTCTATATTAAAAGGGCACTGAAGTAGAAAGTGATCCATGGACTCCACCACTCCTCCACACTCCACTCTCGAGCAGCCCCGATCACTCATGGAAAGAAACTTCAAGTTGCCCTTCACATATAGTTTTCCATGAAAGGCAAGCCAAGCCTGATCCCTAAACTTCATTGGGATTCTCTCCAAATTAATCAATCACAAACCCTCCCCCAAAACCAGGCTTGGGCAATCCCTCAAGGCCAGTGGCTCGCAAAAAGCAGAGCTCATGATCCGCTTCTCAAGAAGTTTCCTTGGAAGAGATTTGACTTCTCCTGCTGTTACTTGCCACTGCCGAAGCATTTTCAAACACGGGGCAACATAAGCCGGGAGCTGTTCATGCTTGACCCTCAGGCTTTTCACTGGCCCACCATTTTCCCAGTCTCACAGAAAGGGCCTAAACCAGGACTGGAAAATACCAACCCACCCAGGCGGTCTCTCTGCCAACATGTTACCAAGATTGTACTTCAGAAACATCAGAGAGAAAAAGACTACAGGGTTGACCATCCCTAGACCACCCTCCCGCCTAGGAAGGTAAGTCACATTCCTTTTGACAAGGTTTATTCTGTTCCCCCATAACAGCTGGAAGAAACAACTATAGATCCTGGTATAGAGAGAAACTGGCAAAATGCAAACAAAACTGACATACAGAAAAATTGGAATCAGGTAAGTCTTGATCAGATCAACCTTTTCCCTCAAGGAAAGCTGCCAACCTTTCCAGCTTGCCACCTTGGCATCGGCATTCTCCAGCCTGTTCACTCAATTTGCATGACCATAGTCACCTGGGCCGAATTCAATGCCTAGAACTCGAATTTTTTGTTGGGGCTCCGGGAAGTCATCCGGGAGAACAAAGCTCTCACCTTCCACACCCATCCAGAAAGCTTCACACTTGTCCTGGTTGACCTTTGAACCTGATGCCTCTGCATACTGCCCTATCACTGAGACCACTTCCTGCGCCTCCGCAGTCCCAGAGATAAAAACAGAAACATCATCAGCATAGGCCACAACCTTCAAAGGAGGCTCACCAGCGATGCCCAAAAGGTACCCCACACAATGGTCCACTCTCTAGCCTTCTAATGAAGGGGTCGATTGCAAACACATATAGCAGAGGACTCAATGGACACCCCTGACGCACGCCCGAGCCGACCGCAAAGGGCTGCCCAACCCAACCATTAACCAGAGGAAAGCTTTCAGCCCCTTTGTACAAAATCTTGAGCCAATCAATGAAACCCCCCTCCAGGCCATATTTGTCAAGAAGGAGCCACAAGTACTCATGATTAACCCGATCAAAGGCCTTAGCCTGATCCAATGTCAGCAAAAATTTACCCCAACCAGCAGCCCTACAACGCTCCAAGGCCTCCCGGACAGCTAACACCACTGAGAAAGTGCTTCTACCTTGGACCGAACAGTGCTGGTGGCGGGATAACAAACTGCCTGCCACTGGTGATAATCGCCAGAAGAAAATCTTTGCCAGTATCTTCCTATCGACATTAAGAAGGCTAATGGGGCGCCAATTCCCAATCATCGAAGGATCTTTACCCTTTGACAGAAGGATCACTGCAGATTGCCTCATGGAGGGAGGGAGAGAACCCTCATTCAAACAGCCATTAAAAACCTCCGCAAGGTAGGGAGCCAGGATCGTTTAAAAACATTTATAGAACTCGGCTGTCAAACCATCTGGCCCTGGCGTTTTCTTGATGGCTAGTTTATCAATAGCCTGAATTATCTCATCTGCAGTGATTTCATCTGTCAAATTCATCAAAGGAACATTACTTTCCAGTCCTGGTGTAGAGTCCAAAAAACCCAACATCCTTGTCCGATCAAGGTTCCTTCCTCCCAGGAGATCGGCATAGTATGACCTGACAACCTCCAGGATCCCTGACCTAGACTTCGTCAGAGAGCCTGTACTGTCCCTCAGGCCATTTACCGTCTTAACTGCTACGCTCTGTTTACAGTTCTGGTAAGGGTCAGACGAATGGTATTTCCCGTAATCCCTCTCCTGAACCAAAGAGGCATGCCAGTCATATTGATGTCTCCTAAGGAGGAGCTTCACCTCAGAGATCGCCCCAGAATCTCCTCCATTCGAAACAAGGCGGTCAAGTTTCCTCCGCAAACGCTGGTAGGTGATATACTTATCTTGCTGCTTCTTTCTTCCTATGGCCTTGAAAAGCCCAACAGTCCGCTGTTTAACAAGCTCCCACCATTCTGACTTGCTGTTGCAAAAGTCTTGGATCGTTACCTGTGCTTGAAAAAAATCCTCAAAGGATTGTCTTACTCTCTCGTCTTCCAGGAGGGCCGAATTCAATCTCCAGATACCCCTCCCCCTAGGTGGCATGTCTGGGGCATTCAGAGTCACAGATAGAATACAGTGATCCGAAAACTCCACTGCCCGACACACAGGTGCCGAAAAAGCTGAGTCTCACTTTAAAAAAAACCTATCTATCCTACTCTGACTACTACCTCGCTGAAAAGTGAACCCCGTGCTGTCTGGGCAGTGCTTAATGTGCGCATCTACCAGACCTGCTTCCCTAACTATCGCATTAAGAAAAAGGGTGTCATAGCCCAGCTTATCTCTGAAACCTCTCCTGTCTTTAGACCTAGTAATGGTGTTGAAATCACCTCCAAAGATAACCTGCTGGGCCGTAAAAAGAAAAGGCTTAATCTTTGTAAAGAGGCATTTCCTGTCCCACTTCGTCTGGGGACCATAGATGTTAATCAGGCGCAAGTCCTGCCCCTTCACAGAGACGTCTAAGACCATGCATCTCCCTATCTCTACCTCAATTACCCGCCGGCACGTTACCATACCAGAAAAAAGGACTGCAACTCCGCTGTAAGGCTCGGCCGCAAGAGACCAAAATGAGGGACCACGTCTCCACTCCTTCTTTGCCAGATGTATATCGGCCAGACTACTCAGATGGGTTTCTTGCAAAAACAAAATGTCAGCATTAAACTCGCTGAGCAAAAATAAGGCCATATGACGAGCACTTACTGATCTTAAGCTGGCAACATTAATGGTTGCCACTTTTAACGGAGTGGGAACTGCCATTAGGGTAGTTGAGGCAGCCGTTTCTTAGCCTGACTACTCCCTCTTCCTGGAGAACCAGCGCGCTTTGTTGCACCCTGACACTCATCATCCATGGAGGATGCAGAACTGAATGAGTCCCATTCATCCTCATCATCATCATCATCATCAGACAGGACCTTAAACTTATTTTCTAAAGGCAAAAATTTAGGATTTAAGGTAACTGAACCCCCTTTTTTCCTTCTTTTGCCCCTCCTCCTCCTATCCTCCAACCACTCCATATCATCCTTAGACAAACCAGACTAAACAGCCTCCCCACCCCTATCCTCCCCTTCACCCCCCTCCCCCCCCACTCCCCCTTCCCTTATCTACCACCAGGCCAGCCTCTCCACCATCCACCCCACTTCTCTGCACCCCACGATCCTCAATAGAAACCCTGCAGCATCGGAGGAGGGGGGTTGGCACCACACCTGACGCACCTGCCTCAGCACCTCTTGCTGCCTCTGCAATTTTAGAAGACACAGAAGGATTGGACACATTTTTGGCAACCGATACCTTACCTACAGAAGACATGGGCACACTAGGTAAACGCACAGACTGGGGAGACACAGACACATTAGGTATTGGCAGAGACTGGGGCACCACAGATTGGGGAGACACATTGGGTATTGGCACAGACTCAGATGGACTCACAGGCACCCCAGCTGCTGAGCTCCGAGCATCCTCCATGTCCATGCGGAAGAACTCTCTCATGAGCTCAGGATTGTTGTGCATTGCCTCAGGACACTGACTGTAAGGATGTCCCACCGCATTGCACAGATTGCACCTGATAATGTTACAGTCCTTCGCCAAATGTCCTATACCCTGACACAGAGAGCACTTCATCACTGGACAGGAGGATGCGAGATGTCCTTTATCACCACACTTATTGCAGAGCTTTGGCTGGCCTGGATAGAAGATGGTCAGCCTGTCCCTCCCCAGGAAAGCTGAGGATGGCAGATGCTGGACAACATTGTCAACAACCTTTAATTTTAGCTGCACAGACCATCCCCCCGTCCATATTCCCCGATCATCTACAATCTTTTTTAGGGGGCTCAGGACATCTCCATACCTCCTCAACCATACAGATAAATCTCCTTGCGGTATGGATTCATTGCGGACCAAAATTGTGACCATTTTAATGAGGGGCTGGCGTGAAACAAGCTTTGGGATGAGCCCTTTCCAGTCCGGCAGGCCCCTACACACGTGTTCATACTTCTCCCAAAATATGTCCAAAGACTCCGGACGGATAAAGGACAAATCATATTCATAGGAACCTGCCGGACTGATCAGGGCGAAGATATCTGTGGGTGTAAACCCCATCTGCAGGATTTTATCCACCACTGCCCTCCTATGTGGGGGGATTCCACCGCCTTCCCATTTTAACTGCACAACATTCCTCCTTTTAAACATGGAGGAAGATAAAACATTTTCATGCTCCTTCCCTGCTTGCTGCCCCTTCCCAGATCCTGTAGCAGCAACACCAGCATAAGTTTTTCTTACACCACCAGCATTTGCAGTCTTGTCCTTAGACACAATCAAACCTGCTGGTAGAGAGTGTGAATCAGCTGGGATAGCAGTCTTCTGATTAGAGGCAAGACCCTCCCCCTCCCCCGAGCACATGGTTTCTTTTCTGGGATCAATCACAGTCATGGCTGCTGCAGACTCCTGGAAAGTTGTAGCACTACTGCACCCAGCATCTCCTCCACCATTCACAGGAACAGCCGCTGTGCCTGGTCCAGGCAAAGTCTCTGTATTGTCCATGGACCTCTCTGCAGACTGGAGCTGACAGTTATTAGCAGATGTTATTGCATGCTGTGTATTGTCTATGGGTCTGGGCTGACTGCCTGCAGCACTACAACCCTCAGCAAGCACATTGTCATTAAAGTTCACACCATCATCCTGCACACACACTGTACCTGCACCTTGTCTCTCCACAGGTCTTTCTTCCACAGGGCTAGGAACGGCGTCCATCTTTTCCTCACCATCCTGGGAAGTGGAAGTGGATTCAAGTTTATTGATGAAATCCAGCATGGCAGAACCTTCAACCTCCTGCTCAGATGTTCCACATTGCTGGGGAGTGAAGGGGACAGAGGCCTCCACCATTGAGGACTCAGCAGATGTCTGAGGTGTTGAAGAGCTGGGCTCATCCTCCGGGCCCACTTTCTCACTCTCTGCTGTCTGTACCGGCATCTCCTCACTGGTCTCCTCACCCTCCATGCAGGAAGCGGCTCCTTTTCTCATTTGGCTGAATCTTTCTTCATTCTTATATTTCTCTTTAAATGCTCCACTATTCTCCTTCAGAGAACTCACCAGTTCTTTCTGCTTCCGCAGAGCTTGTTCCAGGTCTTTCAGCTCAGGCCTCAGAGCCGCTCTTTTCTTGCTGAACACTTTGGCACAAATCTGCTTTTTCTTTTTAAATTCATTTTTCAAAGCCACCAACTTCTCCTCTTCCTTCTCAATCCGCTTCAGTGTTTCAATAACCCTCCGTCTAAAGGCAGACAGGGACTCATCTTTCCTTGGGCCAGGCCCAGAGTCGTCCACAGGCTGAGGCCTATCCAGGGGGCCTCCACCAGGATCCTCCCCAGGATCCTGCATCACTCCTGGGGCAGAGGAGCAACTCTAGTCCCTGGTCTCTGGAAGCACAGGAGCAAAGGAACCAGCAACCTCACACCTCGCTGTCAGGGAGAGGAATGGCAGTTTCCCACCATCCCTGTGCTGAGTTCCCGGGTCTGTACACCCGCTGTGCCCATTATGAGGGGTTCTCACCATCCCTGTGCTGAGTTCCCGGGTCTGTACACCCGCTGTGCCTATTATGAGGGGTTCCCAACATCCCTGTGCTGAGTTCCCGGGTCTGTACACCCGCTGTGCCCATTATGAGGGGTTCCCACCATCCCTGTGCTGAGTTCCTGAGTCTGTACACCCGCTGTGCCCATTATGAGGGGTTCCCACCATCCCTGTGCTGAGTTCCCGGGTCTGTACACCCACTGTGTGCCCATTATGAGGGGTTCCCACCATCCCTGTGCTGAGTTCCCGGGTCTGTACACCCACTGTGTGTCCATTATGAGGGGTTCTCACCATCCCTGTGCTGAGTTCCCGGGTCTGTACACCCGCTGTGCCCATTATGAGGGGTTCCCACCATCCCTGTGCTGAGTTCCTGAGTCTGTACACCCGCTGTGCCCATTATGAGGGGTTCCCACCATCCCTGTGCTGAGTTCCCGGGTCTGTACACCCACTGTGTGTCCATTATGAGGGGTTCTCACCATCCCTGTGCTGAGTTCCCGGGTTTGTACACTCGCTGTGCCCATTATGAGGGGTTCCCACCATCCCTGTGCTGAGTTCCCGGGTCTGTACACCCGCTGTGCCCATTATGAGGGGTTCTCACCATCCCTGTGCTGAGTTCCCGGGTCTGTACACCCGCTGTGCCCATTATGAGGGGTTCTCACCATCCCTGTGCTGAGTTCCCGGGTCTGTACACCTGCTATGCCCATTATGAGGAGTTCCCACCATCCCTGTGCTGAGTTCCCGGGTCTGTACACCCGCTGTGTCCATTATGAGGGGTTCTCACCATCCCTGTGCTGAGTTCCCGGGTCTGTACACCCGCTGTGCCCATTATGAGGGGTTCCCACCATCCCTGTGCTGAGTTCCCGGGTCTGTACACCCGCTGTGCCCATTATGAGGAGTTCTCACCATCCCTGTGCTGAGTTCCCGGGTCTGTACACCCGCTGTGCCCATTATGAGGGGTTCTCACCATCCCTGTGCTGAGTTCCCGGGTCTGTACACCCACCGTGTGTCCATTATGAGGGGTTCTCACCATCCCTGTGCTGAGTTCTCGGGTCTGTACACCCGCTGTGCCCATTATGAGGGGTTCCCACCATCCCTGTGCTGAGTTCCCGGGTCTGTACACCCGCTGTGCCCATTATGAGGGGTTCTCACCATCCCTGTGCTGAGTTCCCGGGTCTGTACACCCGCTGTGCCCATTATGAGGGGTTCCCACCATCCCTGTGCTGAGTTCCCGGGTCTGTACACCCGCTGTGCCCATTATGAGGGGTTCTCACCATCCCTGTGCTGAGTTCCCGGGTCTGTACACCTGCTGTGCCCATTATGAGGGGTTAATTTTGTTTATTGAAAAATCTTACAAACAACAACTTATATACAATAAAACCATAATAAATAAAACATATTTACAAAATAATTGAATATGATAATACAAAACAAGAACATAATAAATGGTACAAACCAAATTGCACACAACACAATCCCTACGGGAGAGCCAGACTAAGGAACATCACCGTCACCATGCATGGAGCCTTTTATCAAAAATATATTCATCTTGAAAATCTAGGGGAGTGAATCAAGAATACAAAGAAAAGCCGCACACCCCGAGATCAACAGGCAGCAGCTACAGAGTCCTGATATTCCTCCACGCCCTTATCCAGACCTCCTGCTGCCACCTGCCTTTCTCAAGACCCCGAATCTTCCCAACCTCACCCAGAATGTCCTGCACCACCACTTCCACAGGGAGGATTTTACTCCGTAAGGATACCTGACACCGTGCACTCCACGTGAAATAACGGACTACTAGACTAACTAAAAAAAGTGTTTCCAAATCATAATCCCGACGAGTCTGGAATGCCCCATACACCCACTCTGCATAACTCATATGGGGGAGGAAGGGTATACTCAGAGCCCTCCCAACCCTATTGTACACCTCTTTTTTAAAAGGACACTGAAGTAGAAAGTGAACCAAGGACTCCACCACTCCTCCACACTCCACTCTCGGGCAGCCCCGATCACTCATGGAAAGAAACTTCAAGTTGCCCTTCACATATAGTTTTCCATGAAAGGCAAGCCAAGCCTGATCCCTAAACTTCATTGGGATTCTCTCCAAATTAATCAATCGCAAACCCACCCCCAAAACCAGGCTTGGGCAATCCCTCAAGGCCAGTGGCTCGCAAAAAGCAAAGCTCATGATCTGCTTCTCAAGAAGTTTCCTTGGAAGAGATCTGACTTCTCTTGCTGTTACTTGCCACTGCCGAAGCATTTTCAAACACGGGGCAACATAAGCCGGGAGCTGTTCATGCTTGATCCTCAGGCTTTTCACTGGCCCACCATTTTCCCAGTCTCGCAGAAAGGGCCTAAACCAGGACTGGAAAATACCAACCCACCCAGGCGGTCTCTCTGCCAACATGTTACCAAGATTATACTTCACAAACATCAGAGAGAAAAAGACTACAGGGTTGACCATCCCTAGACCACCCTCCTGCCTAGGAAGGTAAGTCACATTCCTTTTGACAAGGTTTATTCTGTTCCCCCATAACAGCTGGAAGAAACAACTATAGACCCTGGTATAGAGAGAAACTGGCAAAATGCAAACAATACTGACATACAGAAAAATCGGAATCAGGTAAGTCTTGATCAGATCAACCTTTTCCCCTCAAGGAAAGCTGCCAACCTTTCCAGTTTGCCACCTTGGCATCGGCATTCTCCAGCCCCTTCGTCCAATTTGCATGACCATAGTCACCATTGCCAAATTCAATGCCTAGAACTCTAATTTTTTGCTGGGGGGAAGTCATCCGGGAGAACAAAGCTCTCACCTTCCACACCCATCCAGAAAGCTTCACACTTGTCATGGTTGACCTTTGAACCTGATGCCTCTGCATACTGCCCTATCACTGAGACCACCTCCTGTGCCTCCGCAGTCCCAGAGATAAAAACAGAATCATCATCAGCATAGGCCACAACCTTCAAAGGAGGCTCACCAGCGATGCCCAAAGGTACCCCACACAATGGTCCACTCTCTAGCCTTCTAATGAAGGGGTCGATTGCAAACACATATAGCAGGGGACTCAATGGACACCCCTGACGCACACCTGAGCCGACCGCAAAGGGCTGCCCGACCCCACCATTAACCAGTGGAAAGCTTTCAGTCCCTTTGTACAAAATCTTGAGCCAATCAATGAAACCCCCCTCCAGGCCATATTTGTCAAGAAGGAGCCACAAGTACTCATGATTAACCCGATCAAAGGCCTTAGCCTGATCCAATGTCAGCAAAAATTTAAAACATTTATAAAATTCGGCTGTCAAACCATCTGGCCCTGGCGTTTTCTTGATGGCTAGTTTATCAATAGCCTGGATTAACTCATCTGCAGTGATTTCATCTGTCAAATTCATCAAAGGAACATTACTTTCCAGTCCTGGTGTAGAGTCCAAAAAACCCAACATCCTTGTCCGATCAAGGTTCCTTCCTCCCAGGAGATCGGCATAGTATGACCTGACAACCTCCAGGATCCCTGACCTAGACTTCGTCAGAGAGCCTGTACTGTCCCTCAGGCCATTGACCGTCTTAACTGCTACGCTCTGTTTACAGTTCTGGTAAGGGTCAGGCGAATGGTATTTCCCGTAATCCCTCTCCTGAACCAAAGAGGCGTGCCGGTCATATTGATGTCTCCTAAGGAGGAGCTTCACCTCAGAGATCGCCCCAGAATCTCCTCCATTCGAAACAAGGCGGTCAAGTTTCCTCCGCAAACACTGGTAGGTGATATACTTATCTTGCTGCTTCTTTCTTCCTATGGCCTTGAAAAGCCCAACAGTCCGCTGTTTAACAAGCTCCCACCATTCTGACTTGCTGCTGCAAAAGTCTAGGATCGTTACCTGTGCTTGAAAAAAATCTTCAAAGGATTGTCTTACTCTCTCGTCTTCCAGGAGGGCCGAATTCAATCTCCAGATACCCCTCCCCCTAGGTGGCATGTCTGGGGCATTCAGAGTCACAGATAGAATACAGTGATCCGAAAACTCCACTGCCCGACACACAGGTGCCGAAAAAGCGGAGTCTCCCTTTAAAAAAAACCTATCTATCCTACTCTGACTACTACCTCGCTGAAAAGTGAACCCCGTGCTGTCTGGGCAGCGCTTAATGTGCGCATCTACCAGACCTGCTTCCCTAACTATCGCATTAAGAAAAAGGGTGTCATAGCCCAGCTTATCTCTGAAACCTCTCCTGTCTTTAGACCTAGTAATGGTGTTGAAATCACCTCCAAAGATAACCTGCTGGGCCGTAAAAAGAAAAGGCTTAATCTTTGTAAAGAGGCATTTCCTGTCCCACTTCGTCTGGGGACCATAGATGTTAATCAGGCGCAAGTCCTGCCCCTTCACAGAGACGTCTAAGACCATGCATCTCCCTATCTCTACCTCAATTACCCGCCGGCACGTTACCATACCAGAAAAAAGGACTGCAACTCCGCTGTAAGGCTCGGCCACAAGAGACCAAAATGAGGGACCACGTCTCCACTCCTTCTTTGCCAGATGTATATCGGCCAGACTACTCAGATGGGTTTCTTGCAAAAACAAAATGTCAGCATCAAACTCGCTGAGCAAAAATAAGGCCATATGACGAGCACTTACTGATCTTAAGCTGGCAACATTAATGGTTGCCACTTTTAACGGAGTGGGAACTGCCATTAGGGTAGTTGAGGCAGCCGTTTCTTAGCCTGACTACTCCCTCTTCCTGGAGAACCAGCGCGCTTCGTTGCACCCTGGCACTCATCATCCATAGAGGATGCACAACTCAATGAGTCCCATTCATCATCATCATCTGAAAGGACCTTAAACTTATTTTCTAAAGGCAAAAATTTAGGATTTAAGGTAACTGAACCCCCTTTTAAACATGGAGGAAGATAAAACATTTTCATGCTCCTTCCCTGCTTGCTGCCCCTTCCCAGATCTTGTAGCAGCAACACCAGCATAAGTTTTTCTTATACCACCAGCATTTGCAGTCTTGTCCTTAGACACATTCAAACCTGCTGGCAGAGAGTCTGAATCAGCTGTGATAGCAGTCTTTTGATTAGAGGCAGGACCCTCCTCCTCCCCCTGCTCTGAACACTCAGCTTCTCTCCTGTCCACTGCAGACTCCTGGAGAGTTGTAGCACTACTGCACCCAGCATCTCCTCCACCATTCTCAGGAACAGCCACTGTGCCTGGTCCAGGCAAAGTCTCTATATTGTCCATGGACCTCTCTGCAGACTGCAGCTGACAGTTATTATCAGATGTTATTGCATGCTGTACAATGTCTATGGGTCTGGGCTGACTGCCTGTAGCACTACAACCCTCAGCAAGCCCATTGTCATTAAAGTTCACACCATCTTGCACACACACTGTACCTGCACCTGCTTGCTGTGTTGTCACCTCTGAGATGTTATGGCTGATGGTGGGGTCAGATTTCTTCCCAGTTGCTGACTTAATGGTGGATCTTGCTCTCTCCACAGGTTTTTCCTCCACAGGGCTAGGAACAGTGTCTATCTTCTCATCATCATCCCGGGAAGCCGCATCCAGAGAGGATTCCAGCTTATTGATAAACTCCAGCATGCCAGTACCTTCAACCTCCTGCTCAGATGTTCCACATTGCTGCTGGGGAGGGAAGGGGACAGAGAGCTCCACCATTGAGGACTCAGCAGATGTCTGGGGTGTTGAAGAGCTGGGCTCCAGACCACTTTCTCACTCTCAGCTGACTCTGTCTGTACCTGCATCTCCTCACTGGTTGTGTCACCCTCCATGCAGGAAGCGGTTCCTTTTCTCATTTGGCTAAACCGTTCTTCATTTTTATACTTTTCATTAAAAGCTCCACTATTTTCCTTCAGAAAACTCACCAGTTCTTTCTGCTTCCTCAGAGCTTGTTCCAGGACTTTCAGCTCAGGCCTCAGAGCCGGTCTTTTCTTACTGAACACTTTGGCACAAATCTACTTTTTCTTTTTAAATTAATTTTTCAAAGCTACCAACTTCTCTTCTTCCTTCTCAATTCGGTTCAGCGTTTCAGCAATCCTCCGTCTAAAGGCAGACAGGGCCTCATCTTTCCTTGGGCCAGGCCTAGAATCTTTCACAGGCTGAGGCCCAGTCACAGGCTCATCCAGGGAGCCCCCGCCAGGGTCCTCCCCAGGATCCAGCATCTCTCCTGGGGCAGAGAAGCAACTCTAGCCCCTGGTCTCTGGAAGCACAGGAGCTAAGGAACCAGCAACTTCACACCTCGCTGTCAAGGAGCAGAATAGCAGTTTCACACCATCCCTGTGCTGAGTTCTCGGGTCTGTACATCTGTTGTGCCCATTATGAGGGGTTCCCACTAGCCCTGTGCTGAGTTCCTGGGTCTGTACACCCGCTGTGCCCATTATGAGGGGTTCACACCATCCCTGTGCTGAGTTCCTGGGTCTGTACACCCGCTGTGCCCATTATGAGGGGTTCCCACCATCCCTGTGCTGAGTTCCCGGGTCTGTACACCCGCTGTGCCCATTATGAGGGGTTCCCACCATCCCTGTGCTGAGTTCCCGGGTCTGTACACCCGCTGTGCCCATTATGAGGGGTTCCCACCATCCCTGTGCTGAGTTCTCGGGTCTGTACATCTGTTGTGCCCATTATGAGGGGTTCCCACCAGCCCTGTGCTGAGTTCCTGGGTCTGTACACCCACTGTGCCCATTATGAGGGGTTCCCACCATCCCTGTGCTGAGTTCTCGGGTCTGTACATCTGTTGTGCCCATTATGAGGGGTTCCCACCAGCCCTGTGCTGAGTTCCTGGGTCTGTACACCCGCTGTGCCCATTATGAGGGGTGCCCACCATCCCTGTGCTGAGTTCCCGGGTCTGTACACCCACTGTGCCCATTATGAGGGGTTCTCACCATCCCTGTGCTGAGTTCCTGGGTCTGTACACCCGCTGTGCCCATTATGAGGGGTCTCCACCATCCCTGTGCTGAGTTCCCAGGTCTCTACACCCGTTGTGCCCATTATGAGGGGTTCTCACCATCCCTGTGCTGAGTTCACTTCATTATGAGTGGTTCCCACTCTCCTTGTGGGACTTTTATTAATTTTAAGAGAATGAATGAGGTGGTTGGGAACACCCAAATTTCCCTGGTGGGCTGGAACAAAATATAGAATTGTGTCAGAGAGATCTTGCTGTTGGCGTATCCAAGACATGTGAGAAGCCAGGGGTTGACTCATGCCACTGGGCTCCACCAAATAAAAATAACCATCTAAGCCTCGGCTCTGTGCTTACCGTCTCTCTGGCAATAACAATCTGCTATCACTATTCAAGGGGACCAGGGACCCCAGACACCAGCTGGAGGACCATATAAGGGGTGACACTGTAAATTCGGACAATAATGATCACAAATATTGATCCTACCGTCTATTCTACAAAATATTAATTGTAGGGTTCCAGGCCCAGATGTGAAATGGTCACCATCACCATATATAGCAACAAAAAGACATTGGAGTAAAATAACAAAACCGAATCTCGAGATTCTAGCATCTGCTCCAAAACTTTTAGCGTTTCCATCTGGAGCAGTCACAGTCTTTAAATTCATCCAACTATAGGGTTGAATTAATATTTAATCACATTAATTCTAATCTCGGCAGAGACAATAAGAAAACAGAGGCCACATGCTGAAGGGGAACGGAGCAGGGAGGCCAGTAACTTATCTGTTAAATAAAATACGAAACAATAATAAATCACATGTTTCATCTCTTGGGGGAACGCTTCTATTACAAAGCAATTCCAGGAAGACAACTCAGAGCCAAGGCAAATACGCGTAATAATAAGGAAAAAATGCTTTCTAGTCCCACTGTCTAAAGGCGTTGATATAATACACCCCGCTCCCCCAGATAGTTCACTTCATGTTTTCAATGCGATTGGCGTGAACACGTGGATATATATATATAAATATGTAAATATATATATATATATATATAAATATGTAAATATATATAGATATAAATATGTAAATATGGACAATTAAATATACAGACAATATAAAGGACATAAATGAATGCAGCTTTATATTTATCAACACGTCAGTAAATACATATTGGGGGAGATTTACTAAAACTGAAGCTCTCAGAATCTGGTGCAACTCTACATGGTGGCCAATCAGCTTCTAACTTCCGTTTCTTCAAGTAAAGTGGTTGTTAATTTTAATCTTGTACTTGTACCTATAGGTGATCCTATAATAAGGTTTACCTAGAGGTACTGTAAATATCTCCTAAACGTGCACCTTTTAGGAGATATTTACTATATATGCAGCCAATGACGTCAGCATCATACAGGCTGAGAATTCAGAATCTGCCTCTCGTATGGCACACATTCCCTCAGTGGACTCCCATACCTCCAAATTGTCCCAGATTTGCCGGGAGTGTCCCGGGATTTGATGTAAGTCCAAGCGTCCCAGCGAGGGGACTCCTGGCACCATACAGGCTGAGAATTTAGAATCTGCCTCTCGTGCAGCAAACATTCCCTCAGGGGACTCCCATACCTCCCAACCACCCCGGATTTGCTGGGACTGTCCTAGGATTTGATGTAAGCCCTGGTGTCCCGGCGAGGACACTCCTGGCATCATGGCATCACACAGAACTGTTCGTCGGGACTGTCCTCGGATTTGATGTAAGTCCTGGCGTACCGTTGAGGGGAATCCTGGCACCATACAGGCTGAGAATTCAGAATCTGCCTCTCGTACGGCACACATTCCCTCAGAGGACTCCCCTACCTCCCAACCATCCAAGATTCGCTGGGACTGTTCCGGGATTCGATGTAAGTCCTAGCGTCCCAGCGAGGGGACTCTAAGTACCATACAGCCTGAGAATTTAGAATCTGCCTCTCATACGGCACACTTTCCCTCAGGGGACTCCCATACCTCCCAACCATCCCAGATTTGCGGGGACTGTCCCGGGATTTGATGTACAGTATCTCACAAAAGTGAGTACACCCCTCACATTTTTGTAAATATTTTATTATATCTTTTCATGTGACAACACTGGAGAAATGACACTTGTCTACAATGTAAAGTAGTGAGTGTACAGCTTGTATAACAGTGTAAATTTTCTGTCCCCTCAAAATAACTCAACACACAGCCAATAATGTCTAAACCACTGGCCACAAAAGTCAGTACACCCCTAAGTGAAAATCTCCAAGTTGTGCCCAATTAGCCATTTTTCCTCCCCGGTGTCATGTGACTCGTTAGTGTTACAAGGTCTCAGGTGTGAATGGGGAGCAGGTGTGTTAAATTTGGTGTTATCGCTCTCACTCTCTCATACTGGTCACTGGAAGTACAACATGGCACCTCATGGCAAAGAACTCTCCGAGGATCTGAAAAAAATAATTGTTGCTCTGCATAAAGATGGCCTAGGCTATAAGAAGATTGCCAAGACCCTGAAACTGATCTGCAGCACGGTGGCCAAGACCATACAGCGGTATAACAGGACAGGTTCCACTCAGAACAGGCCTCGCCATGGTCCACCAAAGAAGTTGAGGTCACGTGATCAGCGTCATATCCAGAGGTTGTCTTTGGGAAATAGACGTATGAGTGCTGCCAGCATTGCTGCAGAGGTTGTAGGGGTGGGGGGTCAGCCTGTCAGTGCTCAGACCATACGTCGCACACTGCATCAAATTGGTCTGCATGGCTGTCATCCCAGAAGGAAGCCTCTTCTAAAGATGATGTACAAGAAAGTCCGCAAACAGTTTGCTGAAGACAAGCAGACTAAGGACATGGATTACTGGAACCATGTCCTGTGGTCTGATGAGACCAAGATAAACGTATTTGGTTCAGATGGTGACAAGCGTGTGTGGGGGCAACCAGGTGAGGAGGACAAAGACAAATGTGTCTTGTCTACAGTCAAGCATGGTGGTGGGAGTGTCATGGTCTGGGGCTGCATAAATGTGAGGTGTCTACTCACTTTTGTGAGATACTGTAAGTACCGGTGTCCCAGCGAGGGGATTCCTGCCACCATACAGGCTAAGAATTCATAATCTACCTATCGTACGGCACACATTCTGTCAGGGCACTCACATACCTCCCAACTGTCCTGGGATTTGATGTAAGTCTTGGCATCCTGGCAAAGGGACTCCTGGCATCATGGCGTCACACAGACTGAGAATTCAGAATATGCTTCTCGTATGGCACACTGAATAGTCAGGGGACACCCATACCTCCCAACCATCCCTGATTAACTGTGAGGGATGACCTGATGAGGGAAGTAGAAGATTTGGTTATTAGCTGAAGGCAGGATAGGATTCCCTGAAGAGGTGAGTTAAAGGAGGTCAGAGTAGGAGATAACCAGACTGATTTGGGTAGTGAGTTCCAGAGGATGGAAGAGGCTCCCCAGAAATCCTGGAGTTGAGCATGGGAGGAGGAGACAAGGGGGCTAGAGAGCAGGAGGTCTTGGGAGAAGTGGAGAGTACAGTTTGGGTGATATTCAGAGACAAGATTGGTAATAAATCACTTGGGCAGAGTTGTAAATGGCTTTGTATGTTGTTTTAAGTATTTTCAGTTTTTTTCATTGAGCAATGGGAAGCCAGTGGAGGGATTGCAGAGAGGGGTGGAGGACAATGAAACAATGAATGGAGACTAGTGGCTGATTGACCGAGAGGGGCAGAGGACACTGCGTGGAGGCCACTGGAGGGATTGGCATAGAGGGGTGGAGGACACTGAATGGAGACCAGTGGAGGGATTGGCATAGAGGGGTGGAGGACACTGAATGGAGACCAGTGGAGGGATTGGTAGAGAGGGGTGGAGGACACTGCGTGGAGGCCACTGGAGGGATTGGTAGAGAGGGGTGGAGGACACTGAATGGAGGCCAATGGAGGGATTGGTAGAGAGAGGAGGACACTGAATGGAGACCAGTGGAGGGATTGGCATAGAGGGGTGGAGGACACTGAATGGAGGACAGTGGAGGGATTGGCAGAGAGGGGTGGAGGTCACTGAATAGAGGCCAGTGGAGGGATTGGCAGAGAGGGGTGGAGGTCACTGAATAGAGGCCAGTGGAGGGATTGGCAGAGAGGGGTGGAGGTCACTGAATAGAGGCCAGTGGAGGGATTGGTAGAGAGGGGTGGAGGACACTGAATGGAGGCCAGTGGAGGGATTGGTAGAGAGAGGAGGACACTGAATGGAGACCAGTGGAGGGATTGGTAGAGAGAGGTGGAGGACACTGAATGGAGACCAGTGGAGGGAATGGCAGAGAGGGGTGGAGGACACTGAATAGAGGCCAGTGGAGGGATTGGCAGAGAGGGGTGGAGGACACTGAATGAAGACCAGTGGAGAGATTGGCAGAGAGGGGTGGAGGACACTGAATAGAGGCCAGTGGAGGGATTGGCAGAGAGGGGTGGAGGACACTGAATAGAGGCCAGTGGAGGGATTGGTAGAGAGGGGTGGAGGACACTGAATAGAGGCCAGTGGAGCGATTGGTAGAGAGGGGTGGAGGACACTGAATAGAGGCCAGTGGAGGGATTGGCAGAGAGGGGTGGAGGACACTGAATGGAGACCAGTGGAGGGATTGGTAGAGAGGGATAGAGGACACTGAATGGAGACCAGTGGAGGGATTGGTAGAGAGGGATGGAGGACACTGAATGGAGACCAGTGGAGGGATCGGCAGAGAGGGGTGGAGGACACTGAGCAGTTGCTAAGGTAGATGAGTCTGGCAGTGGCATTCGTGATAGACTGAAGAGGGGATAGCCTGCGGAGAGGTAGGCCAATAAGAAGGGAGTTAAGGACTAGAGATAGGGAGTGAATAAGCAGCTTAGGGGTTTCATTGGTTAAAAAGGGGCATATTTTGGGGATTTTACAGGGGTGAAGTCTACAATATTTGGACAGTGATTGGATTTTGGGTGAAAGGACAGGTCAGAGTCCAGGATTACCCTGTGCATTAGGGGAGGCACTGATAGTAGTATTATTGATCTTGATTGAGAAGTCGGGGGGGGGGGGGGGGGGCATGGCAGGGGGGGAATATTATCAGCTCGGTTTTAGAAAGATTGAGTTGGAAGAAGTGATGTGACATTCATGCTGATATGTCGGATAGTAAGTTAGTAATGTGAGAGGAGACTAAAGGGGTGAGGTGAGGGGTAGAGTTAGATTTGTGTGTTGTTAGCATAGAGATGTTATTGGAAGCCATGGGAGGTTATCAAATGACCAAGGGAGGAGATGTAGAGAGAGAAGAGTAGGGGTCTGAGGACAGAATCTTGGGAGAACACTACATAAAAATGAAATAGAGAGGAGGAGATAGAGTTATAGGTAACACTGAAGAGCACTGTGATAGGTAGGAGGAAAACCAGGAGAGAGTCTTGACGGCCAAGAGAGTGGATTTTTATTTGAGGAGGGGATTGTCAACAGTATCAAAGGCTTTCAAGTGGTCTAGTAGTATAAGTATGGTGACGTCCTCAGGACACCCATTGGTCGGGACAAAACCTTTTTTTGGTGGTGTTTCCGGTGATGTTACTACTGTCCTACGGAGCAAATACCAAGGCGGCTCTTCCAGGCTTACATGTGATTGCTGTTCTTTATACAAGTGAGTGTAATGGAGATTCCTATTATTTATTAATAACATTTTACTACACTATGTTGGATTTTCTCTTTTGTTCCCCTACTGTTCATCCAAGTCATTTATGTGCTATACTGACGTGGTGGAGATTAGAGGAGGAACCAGGATACAGATACAGAAGGATTACGGAGGACATTGGAGTGACCTGGAAGGGTGACACAGTATCCACAAGCCAGGTTGACTCTTGTGCTGGCCGAGGGATGAATAATCTCTGGTGAGTGTGGAAGAGCAGGTGGATCACGGGTGGTTGAACGTTTTCACACTGGATGGAAGAATGCTGTGCTATATTGCACTGGTGGATTTTCTATAGCATATGGTGCACAGAACACTGGAGGACCGGGATTTTTTATTTTCATTTACTATTTCTATGAGATTGTTTTTCATCTGGTGACTCTTGTGTTTTACATATATAGTGGTTTAAAAGGCCAGCGCTGTGAATAAAGAGTATATTACTTCCCTTTGTTTTCCCAGGAGTCTTCGTACATCACCTGACATCGAACGGCAAACACTTCTGGAAAATTGGCAACCTGTACTTGATCCAGGAGTCCATCTGGTAAAATAAAACGTGGATTTTCAAGGAGGCCTGAACCGAAGCTGCCAATGCCGAACCTTCTTCTCGAAATGATGACTTTTGGATCAAATGGCTTCCATAGTTGTGGAAACACTGACCCAGAACAAGTATATGGATTAGGACCTCTGACTGCACATGTGTGTTCCAGGTCAGGATCTCAGAAAGTGCTATAACCAGAGGCCCTAAAGCATCATTTTCCGAAGGGCGGAAACTGTTTTTCCTCCTTAGAGTAGAATTTTTTAAATGAAGACATTTAAAATGAAACACCAGCCAAGAAGCCTTTCCTATAGGTCTGGATCAAGTGAGAAGGGGTTACAACATTTGTCGTAGGTTTAATTCCTCCTTTATGTCGGTTGGGAGGACTACCTCTTACTTTCTATCCTGATAAGAACAAATGGAAATCTCTTTACCTGGACATTTAGGCAGCGATAAGAACGTTCACAGAGAAGAACGTGAAGAAGGGGTCAGGTTTATATTGCTGTCTATGGGGGGGAATTCCTGGGGACAATGCTCCAGAAGTAGTTGTTAGGATCTGATACCTGAATGTGGAAGGACCATCACATCAAATTCTCCTATTCTTCTACATTTGTAGATATTCTCTTGTCAGAGGCTGCATTACAACATACAGAGGCTGGATTGACACCTCACAATGACACAGTGTCCATCTGGCAATAGTGTTTGAACACATGGCAGGCACCTCTATTAAGTACTGTTGATTCTGGACATAGCTGTGAAGATATATTGATTTAGGCCAAAAATAGGCCGTTGGCTAGATGTCATGTCCTGCAGCCAAAGCAAATTACACTAATACTTAAAATATGGCATTTTCAGGCTTCAGACACTATCGAGTTTTGAAATGGCAGCTTCTGAAGCTCTCACATCATAGGGCAGAGGGATGTGTCATATGTTCTTTTGACCTCATGCTTTAAGCACCTATACTGCCAATGCAAACATCGCTTGTACATGAATTAATGGGCCCTTGATTTTATCTTCTCTTTCAAGCAAATATCCACCCCAACAAAGCCAGAGAACCAGACCAACCCATAGCTAACATGACCCATAGCTAACATGACCCATACCTAACATGACCCATAGCTAAAATGACCCATAGCTAACATGACCCATACCTAACATGACCCATAGCTAAAATGACCCATAGCTTCAATCATTTTTATTGGTTGACTATTTATTATCAACTATAAATTAATATCTCCATCTCTACATTGTACTACAATAATTCCCAGCATCCTCCTATTACTTTGAATCATCTTGAACTTTGTGAAGACCCCACACATCTTCTTCCTGGAATTCTGGGACATGGAGTCACTATATCGTGTGAGGAGGCAATGCTGTGTGACACCTTTGACAGAGCCTGCCTTCTGAGGGGAGGAGTTTCAGAATGCGAAGTAAGTACAGAAATGAGCAAAGTACCATAGGACATGTAGTCCTTAGAAATGGAGGAGAAGCTGCAAAGCATGCTGGAAAACCAGGAAGTTGTGGAAAGAGATGACCAGCAGACAGACAGAACAACATGAAAGGAGATTTTACCAGTAATCTTATATTGGATTCTCTGTAATATTTATTGTTTGTATTCTTATTACAAGGCTGATGTAGCATGGAAGTGTACGCTAAGAACTCCTTTATATTAAATAGTCATGACACTCCATGGACCTCATGCATGCCAAGTATGTGTGTAGTTCACACCAACCAGTGCCTGCCTTTTATTTTATTATTGTGTTTTGTAACATTTAAGTCCAATGGCTGGAGGTTATATCTACCCTTTCCATCCTTGCACATTCTATATATGTGAGGCCGAGTACTTCTTAGTTCCTGTAGAACTCGCGGGCTAGTCAAAGGCTCCCATCACATTTCTCACTCCTCTCTATGCAGGTGGTAAGCATCATCCACACTCATAAACGAGAAGATATCCTAAGTTATATTACCCTTAGCCAGCAATTACATTCCCTCTTTCAGATTAAAAGTCCATTAAAGAAACTCATATTTTAGACAATTTTGATTCCCTATATGATGAATAGGTATATTCCCTATAAAGTTTGTGAATTCCTGACTGTGACATATATAGACAAAGAATGTGGACCCCCCTCCAATGATGGAGTTTAGGTGTTTCCAGTGATGGGTCTTGGTAATCCTCCATCATACAAAGACATAGTAGACAATTGTACTCTTCCATCCTTGTGGTAACAGTTTGGTGAAGACCCTTTTCTGTTCCAGCATGACTGTGCCCCCCCCCCCACCCTATGTACAAAGCATGACTGTGCCCCCCCCCCCACCCTATGTACAAAGCAAGCTCCATAAAGACACGACTGTGCCGTTGTGTAGAAAGCCAGCTCCATAAAGACATGGTTTGACCAGTTTGGTGTGGAGGAAGACAACATACAAAAAGGCCCAGAGAGCTCCACCTGGTGCCCAGATAAAATAAAATTTAATGTACATAAGTAATATTTGATATTCATATAACATAAATAAATATTTTTTTTACTATAATTCCACATCCAGAGGTTCTCCCCCCAGTCTATAGATTGCATTCATATTTTTGCCACCCAAATGCATTTTTGTAGAAAAATGTAAAATAATGCATTTGGGTGGTAAAAATCTGAATGCAATCTATAGACTGGGGGGAGAACCTCTGGGGGGATCTAGGATGGAAAAGGACCTGGGGGTCCTAGTAGATGATAGGCTCAGCAATGACATGCAATGCCAAGCTGCTGCTAATAAAGCAAACAGAATATTGGCATTAAAAAGGGGATCAACTCCAGAGATAAAACGATAATTCTCCCACTCTACAAGACTCTGGTCCGGACGCACCTGGAGTATGCTGTCCAGTTCTGGGCACCAGTCCTCAGGAAGGATGTACTGGAAATGGAGCGAGTACAAAGAAGGGCAACAAAGCTAATAAAGGGTCTGGAGGATCTTAGTTATGAGGAAAGGTTGTGAGCTCTGAACTTATTCTCTCTGGAGAAGAGACGCTTGAGAGGGGATATGATTTCATTATATAAATACCGGACTGGTGACCCCACAATATATAAATACCGGACTGGTGACCCCACAATATACAAATACCGGACTGGTGACCCCAAAATATACAAATACCGGACTGGTGACCCCACAATATATAAATACCGGACTGGTGACCCCACAATATATAAATACCGGACTGGTGACCCCAAAATATACAAATACCGGACTGGTGACCCCACAATATATAAATACCGGACTGGTGACCCCACAATATATAAATACCGGACTGGTGACCCCACAATATATAAATACCGGACTGGTGACCCCACAATATACAAATACCGGACTGGTGACCCCACAATATATAAATACCGGACTGGTGACCCCACAATATATAAATACCGGACTGGTGACCCCACAATATACAAATACCGGACTGGTGACCCCACAATATACAAATACCGGACTGGTGACCCCACAATATATAAATACCGGACTGGTGACCCCACAATATACAAATACCGGACTGGTGACCCCACAATATACAAATACCGGACTGGTGACCCCACAATATATAAATACCGGACTGGTGACCCCACAATATATAAATACCGGACTGGTGACCCCACAATATATAAATACCGGACTGGTGACCCCACAATAGGGATAAAACTTTTTCGCAGAAGAGAGTTTAATAAGACTCGTGGCCACTCATTACAATTAGAAGAAAAGAGGTTTAACCTTAAACTATGTAGAGGGTTCTTTACTGTAAGAGCGGCAAGGATGTGGAATTCTCTTCCACAGGCGGTGGTCTCAGCGGGGAGCATTGATAGCTTCAAGAAACTATTAGATAATCACCTGAATGACCGCAATATACAGGATATATAATGTAATATGACATATAATCACACAACATACAGGGATATATAATGTAATATGACATATAATCACACAACATACAGAGATATATAATGTAATATGACATATAATCACACAACATACAGAGATATATAATGTAATATGACATATAATCACACAACATACAGAGATATATAATGTAATATGACATATAATCACACAATATACAGGATATATAATGTAATATGACATATAATCACACAACATACAGAGATATATAATGTAATATGACATATAATCACACAACATACAGAGATATATAATGTAATATGACATATAATCACACAACATACAGAGATATATAATGTAATATGACATATAATCACACAACATACAGGGATATATAATGTAATATGACATATAATCACACAATATACAGGATATATAATGTAATATGACATATAATCACACAACATACAGAGATATATAATGTAATATGACATATAATCACACAACATACAGGGATATATAATGTAATATGACATATAATCACACAACATACAGAGATATATAATGTAATATGACATATAATCACACAACATACAGAGATATATAATGTAATATGACATATAATCACACAACATACAGGATATATAATGTAATATGACATATAATCACACAACATACAGAGATATATAATGTAATATGACATATAATCACACAACATACAGGGATATATAATGTAATATGACATATAATCACACAACATACAGGGATATATAATGTAATACTGACATATAATCACACAACATACAGGATATATAATGTAATATGACATATAATCACACAACATACAGGATATATAATGTAATATGACATATAATCACACAACATACAGAGATATATAATGTAATATGACATATAATCACACAACATACAGAGATATATAATGTAATATGACATATAATCACACAACATACAGAGATATATAATGTAATATGACATATAATCACACAATATACAGGATATATAATGTAATATGACATATAATCACACAACATACAGAGATATATAATGTAATATGACATATAATCACACAACATACAGAGATATATAATGTAATATGACATATAATCACACAACATACAGAGATATATAATGTAATATGACATATAATCACACAACATACAGGGATATATAATGTAATATGACATATAATCACACAATATACAGGATATATAATGTAATATGACATATAATCACACAACATACAGGGATATATAATGTAATATGACATATAATCACACAACATACAGAGATATATAATGTAATATGACATATAATCACACAACATACAGAGATATATAATGTAATATGACATATAATCACACAACATACAGAGATATATAATGTAATATGACATATAATCACACAACATACAGAGATATATAATGTAATATGACATATAATCACACAACATACAGGATATATAATGTAATATGACATATAATCACACAACATACAGGATATATAATGTAATATGACATATAATCACACAACATACAGAGATATATAATGTAATATGACATATAATCACACAACATACAGAGATATATAATGTAATATGACATATAATCACACAACATACAGAGATATATAATGTAATATGACATATAATCACACAACATACAGAGATATATAATGTAATATGACATATAATCACACAACATACAGGGATATATAATGTAATATGACATATAATCACACAACATACAGAGATATATAATGTAATATGACATATAATCACACAACATACAGGATATATAATGTAATATGACACATAATCACACAACATACAGAGATATATAATGTAATATGACATATAATCACACAACATACAGAGATATATAATGTAATATGACATATAATCACACAACATACAGAGATATATAATGTAATATGACATATAATCACACAACATACAGAGATATATAATGTAATATGACATATAATCACACAACATACAGGATATATAATGTAATATGACATATAATCACACAACATACAGAGATATATAATGTAATATGACATATAATCACACAACATACAGGATATATAATGTAATATGACACATAATCACACAACATACAGGATATATAATGTAATATGACACATAATCACACAACATACAGAGATATATAATGTAATATGACATATAATCACACAACATACAGAGATATATAATGTAATACTGACACATAATCACACAACATACAGAGATATATAATGTAATATGACATATAATCACACAACATACAGGATATATACTGTAATATGACATATAATCACACAACATACAGAGATATATAATGTAATATGACATATAATCACACAACATACAGAGATATATAATGTAATATGACACATAATCACACAACATACAGAGATATATAATGTAATATGACATATAATCACACAACATACAGGATATATAATGTAATATGACATATAATCACACAACATACAGGATATATAATGTAATATGACACATAATCACACAACATACAGAGATATATAATGTAATATGACATATAATCACACAACATACAGAGATATATAATGTAATACTGACACATAATCACACAACATACAGAGATATATAATGTAATATGACATATAATCACACAACATACAGAGATATATAATGTAATATGACATATAATCACACAACATACAGAGATATGTAATGTAATATGACATATAATCACACAACATACAGGATATATAATGTAATATGACATATAATCACCCAACATACAGAGATATATATAATGTAATACTGACATATAATCACACAACATACAGAGATATATAATGTAATATGACATATAATCACACAACATACAGAGATATATAATGTAATATGACATATAATCACACAACATACAGAGATATATAATGTAATATGACATATAATCACACAACATACAGAGATATATAATGTAATATGACATATAATCACACAACATACAGGATATATTATGTAATATGACATATAATCACACAACATACAGAGATATATAATGTAATATGACATATAATCACACAACATACAGAGATATATAATGTAATATGACATATAATCACACAACATACAGGATATATTATGTAATATGACATATAATCACACAACATACAGAGATATATAATGTAATATGACATATAATCACACAACATACAGAGATATATAATGTAATATGACATATAATCACACAACATACAGGATATATTATGTAATATGACATATAATCACACAACATACAGAGATATATAATGTAATATGACATATAATCACACAACATACAGAGATATATAATGTAATATGACATATAATCACACAACATACAGGATATATAATGTAATATGACATATAATCACACAACATACAGGATATATAATGTAATATGACATATAATCACACAACATACAGAGATATATAATGTAATATGACATATAATCACACAACATACAGAGATATATAATGTAATATGACATATAATCACACAACATACAGAGATATATAATGTAATATGACATATAATCACACAACATACAGAGATATATAATGTAATATGACATATAATCACACAACATACAGAGATATATAATGTAATATGACATATAATCACACAACATACAGGGATATATAATGTAATTATGACATATAATCACACAACATACAGGATATATAATGTAATATGACATATAATCACACAACATACAGGATATATAATGTAATATGACATATAATCACACAACATACAGAGATATATAATGTAATATGACATATAATCACACAACACATACAGAGATATATAATGTAATATGACATATAATCACACAACATACAGAGATATATAATGTAATATGACATTATAATCACACAACATACAGAGATATATAATGTATGATGACATATAATCACACAACATACAGAGATATTAATGTAATATGACATATAATCACACAACATACAGAGATATATATGTAATATGACATATAATCACACAACATACAGGATATATTATGTAATAGATGGACATATAATCACACAACATAGACAGATGATAT